>NC_134313.1:104844625-105029625 GCF_964195595.1 Calonectris borealis | reverse complement strand
TGATGCATCAGGATTGGGCCAATACCCTCAATATCCTATGCTTAGTATGAACAAAGCTTCATGTAGCTATGAATATACCAGGCAATATTATAGAATGCCTAAAAAAAAGATTGCCAAGAAATTCAGAACTTATCATTATAACAGAAACAGTTACGAAAAAAAGGTAGTAGTGCAAAATAAAAGGAAAGTGTAATCTTGAAATGTTCCGATTACTTTTAAAAAAGAGGTTTTTACAGAACATTAACTATAAAATCGCTTTTGACAAAATTACATGTCAGTTCTTTCAGTCTTCGCTGAGCTAAAACTCCCTATGGATTTCAGCAGGGAGTTTTGTCTGATAAAGGTGATAAATCTGTGCCCTGAATACTATTTCCTAGCCTTCTAGAGCATCTCAAACTTATTATTTCCCTGTACCTTCCAAAACCGTACCTTCAAAAAACTGTTAAGATGGCACTATATATTTCTACATTTATATATCCAGTGCTTGCCACTAAATAAACGACATGCATTTTCTATTGAGAAATGATCCCTGAATTTTTTTTCTAATTTTAAATATTATTCACACAAAATTCTACTGTACTTACTAGCTAAAAGGAAAACTCTTCTTCGAGTACTACTGAATTTTTTCCCTTCCTTTTTTTCCTTTTGGGAGGGGGGAATAAAATGCAATTGAAAACAGTCAAATATTATTTAAGACTTCTGCACAAAGTGCTGAAGCTGTTACACTGTTTGGGTTAAGATCGATAATATATAGCTGTTGCTAGACAATACTAGACTAATCCTTACGGTAAATGCTTCTGTAGAAACTTAACTATCACATTGTGTTACAAAAATATCACAGAAGATAACATGATTCACCACAGAAAAAGAGCGTACTGGCCGCAGATATCCTAAAGTGTATGTTGAAAAACCTGAAGCCTCCCAAAATGAGTAAGTGAAAACGCAGGCTTCCGAACCGCATTTTCAGTGCGTACTTCAGCTTTCGCAAAGTGAAAGCATGCAGAGTACAGACCAAGTGAGGCACCCAACATGCTCGCCTCTCTCCAGAGTCTTACCGAACTAAGACAACTCAAACAAATCCGTATTTACATTACAGATTTACATTTTTACAGTCGGGGGGCCTGATCCTCTGGTCCTTATTCAGAATCTACTGAGTTCCCTGGTTGGTAGTACCGACCAGGCACGGAGGGACTACGTCTCTCCTAAGGCTTTGACGGAGAAGGTTTTCCAGTGCTTACTTCCAAACCTTGGCAATCTGGGTAAGAGTTGCCCATTATCATTATTATTATTATTATTATTATTACTATTATTAATTATTACTACTACTACCACCACCACTACAATTACTACTGCTACTACTACTGTTAAGGCATGGTTGCAAAGGAGGATTGATTCTAAAAGAAGCTGCAAACTCTGCCACTTCTCTTCCAGCTTTTTATATATATATCGCTATTCTTTTGTTTAAGGAGAGCTTTCTCTAAACAAACCTTGCACAAAAGGTTTAAGTAATTAGTGACGGATTCAGGCAATGTAGCCATTCAAATATGGCTGTCCACTGATCTAGAACGAGCTGATCAAACACCAGTAAGCTAATTATTTCCGACACTGTATGGTAATCACCAAGCCCAAATGTGAACATTTACAATCAAAAGAGGTATTATTTTCTGCACTAGAAGACAACCTCATGATCTGTATATGTCAAAACTAATATGTTTAATGCGTAAGCTTCCAACAGAAGCACTGTTGCCCACTGCCAGGAGGTATCAATATGGACCTGTTCAGCATTTCAAGATAATAACCAGTCTAGTTACTATCCATAAACTCAAAGCAGCAGCAGTTTGCATTTGAAATATAACTTGTGAAAAAGTCCAAGTGGAATACAGCAGTATAGGTATCTATATCTATTCTCAGATGATCAGTGCTCAGCTCTGTGCTCAATGAAATAAATGGCTAGTTTTGTGCTGTCTCAGGGGGACCAGGCTTGCGCCCAGACTGGGGGACCTACAGCTCTGTTTTGTATTCCTCCTTCCCTCAACTCCCAAGCCTTAAAAATCGTGAGAATACTTTTCAAATGACCAATCCAAGTACACTCATGTCATCGTCTGTCTTGAAATATTCAAGGACTTCTTTTGAAAAATATTTTAGAGAACAATGCTAGAGAGTCCTTAGGTTTTTTTTCCCCCAAATCAACTTCAAAGTAGACATACAAAGAAAGAACCTCACCGTGGTATCTTCCATTTAGGATAAATTATTTTGGCATTTCTTAAGAAATCAAACAAGTTAAATCTCTCTCAAAGCTTCACTTTCTTAGACTGGTAAGCAAGCAGGCGACACAGATGGCATCAAAGTAAACGCTGCTTTGCCATAGATGATGGTACATTCCCTGCACATCACACTGAGGCTGCTAAGGTGCTTCACGGAACAACAGACTACGGGCTCAATCCAACAACTCCTACTCAAATAAGTAGCCTTTACTCACATTAGAAACACCACTGAAATTAATGGGATTGAAAGAGTACGAACAAGTCATGCAAACAGCAGTCTTTGTGGTCTTGCCCCAAACAAGCACTCCAGGAGGGAAAAAATCAAGACTGAAAATAATGACTGATAAATATTTTTTAATATATGTGTGTGTATTGGGCAAATGGACATTGCCCCAGAATTTCACAAATGAGGTTTTTAACATACCTTTCAGTAGTACATATTAATATGAAAGCACTAAGGTATTGTATTTATTGTTGCTTTTGAAGTGTAAGTCCTCACCGACTTCAGCAGGGAATAAACCTTAAAAGCATATGGCTCCACAAGAAAGGATATTTTTGTTATTTGTTAAAACTCAATCACTTTATGAATGACAGAAAGCAATACCAAAATTTTATCACTCCTCCAGATTATTAAAAATTTTAAATGTTAAAATATTAAGCTAAAAATTAATTTTTGTTTTTAGTTACAGCATATACCTATTAGAGGAAAACATAGCATTTTTCCATGTTTCCTTCTGTTTTATAGCTTGCTTTCATTTTTCTGATATATTACAAAGTGATTAAATGCATTAAGTACTGAAGAATTTAATCCTTTTTTTTTTATTTTTCCTGAAGAGAAACAATCGTTTTTATTATTACAGTGAGGATGTGATGCCGTAAAAATTTTCAAGGACTTTGGGGGAATTAATCGAGCACTTGCTTAATCTTACAGACATGGGTTGAATTTTGCAGTTCTTAGTTACACAAAAGGTGTTGAATGGGAGTTTTGTCAAGCAGTCAGGATCTCAGCCACTAATAACCTCTCAGTTATTTTCTTTTTCTCATTAGCAGTCTAACAGCTAACAGACTAATCTGAAGCTGCTGCGGGATGCAAGATGAATTACAGCACATGAAGCTTACCCTATGAAAACAGGTGAAAAATTGCAACATCTCTCAAACGGTACCCGGGGCGAGCTCCTATGCAGGTACCAACCCCCTAAGCAGAGCCGCGGTGGCTCCAGCAGAGTGCTGTCGCTTTGCATCACTGGGGTCTGGCCTCAAAATCACCCCACAGAAATTCAAACGGAGGCGTTTTGGGAAAGTCACTTTGGGATGGTGATACCTGAAGCCGCTCAGGTGCTCTGCTGACTCAGCGAGGGGGGCAGAAGGCCTCGACGGCGGGAGGCTTTGCTCTGCCACCCCGACTAAGCGCACCCACCAAACGCTCTTCAGGCGGGAGCAAGGCGTGGCTGCAGGGAGGATGGTGCTGGCCTGCTTTCTCGCCCTCCGAGAGGAAGGGAGAGGGCCGAAAGGGTGCCGTGGCTCCTTCAGTCACCGTCAGGAAATGTGTAGAGTTGAGAAAAAACTGCCACAGCTTCTGACTACACGCACGCAGGATTTGTAAACCCGGCTTTACTAGTTCTGAATTTTTATCGCAGGCGTATGTCTTTCTGCTCTGTGTGAGAGGAAAGCCTCTTGAATGATGTGCAAGGGAAAAATCTAACAAATGGGTGCTTCAAAAATGCTGCCATCTACTTTTGTGAAACAGACCGAAATTAAACATCACTTTCTAGTCAGGTTAATTCTGAAAACATATGCTGTTTATTAAATGCCCCCTTTCTTGGGACTAACTGCTTCCAGTCTGGAAAAAGCCCCAACCGACTCTACTGTGTTGCATCTTTGCTCCAGAATCTTTTCATTTTGTCTCAACTTAAATCACTTCTAGTTCTGTACATGTAAATGACCTGAAATGCACCTTTTCAATTATATTAAATAAGGACTATTACATTCAAATGTTCTCTGACAATTCAGTATTTTGTTATATTTTGTTACTCTGTATCATAGAATCCTCAAATTATGTATGAATCATAAGACACTTGGGTAAAATCAGGTAAAAGAATGAACATTTTCTAGGCTTTCATCTATTTCAAATTGCTGATACCTTCCTGAAGCATTCAAACAAAAGTGTCTTGTAAAGGAATCCAACAAATGTGTGAGTAAAATATCTTCTGAAGCTTCTTTTTAGACTATATGCAATATTATAAATGAAAGCATGGAAAAGTGTTGTATGAATTACTATTATTTCTACATTCAGAGCTGCATAATCAAGACTTAATTAATATTTTCTAAATGTAGGCATTTCTTTCAGGAAGAAAAAGACCACACTGATCTTTCACTGAGAAGCAGTGTACGAACTGTAAAGAAGTTTCAGAAGAAACTGCGTTTTTTAACATCAGCTAAAGATAAAATGTCTGCTAACTGTGAAGACAGATGTATAAAATGCTCTCACATGCAAATCCAATGATCATTTCAAAGTGCAGCTCACAGCATTTTTGTATCTTTAAACAAGCAATATTATAAACAAAACTCTGAGCATAGCACACTGATGCAGGACAATTATTTACTACTCCTATCATCAGGATACACATACTTATTTTTCCCCAAGCATAATTTAAATAAAGTAAGAAAATATATAAAAAACCCCCATAAATTTGTTTTCAAAATTATATTCATTTGGAAACAGTAGCCTTGTAACAACGTATTGATCCTTGAGAAGAACAGTGTTACTTTTGCCTTAGCTTTATCATTTCTTACAATTGATGGAGCTTTTAAAGAAAGTTTTCTTAAATTGTTAGAACACGTTTATTTTCTTGCAAATTAATTCTTTTTAACTCTTTATGATAGCTTTGAATCCCATAAAGAAAGATGAATTATCACATACTGAGCCCAAGCTGTGAAACAGGAGGAGACAAATAGAGACCCCTACTGTGTTTAACAATGTAGAAGAAATTCCAGACTCAATAGAAAAATTTTCTGTCCTTTTTCTCAGACCACAAAAGCTGTTAGTATGGATTTGAACAGTGGAGGGCACTCTTGCTATGCAAAACCCGGTACTGACCTGGCACACTCGGTTTGATCTATTCAGTAGCCTAAATCTCAGAATTTGTTAAGTAACAGCCACCTGTGGCACAGGCACTAACTGTATTCTGTTTAAAACATTTGCAGCTTCTAATCTGTGCAGTGAAGCACTTCGTTATCTCAAACACTGGCGCCTTTCTACGTGTACGCAGATGTGGAACAGATGCAAGCTTCACAAATCGTTTGGACTATTTGCGCAAGATACCGTATTAAATACGACCTGCGTTATGTTTTTCAAAATCATATAAACAGCTATTCGGTTGGCTTTTAAGGCATGTATACATTCATTTCGGGTTGTGTAGAATTTGTGTACAAATATGCTGATGTTTGTAGGAACTAAGTTTATTTGGAACGCATCAAGTTTTATTGGGAATCCTAAAAAAAAATCGAGGTCAATACTTCTAACATAGCTGATATGAAGAAGACATTGAAAAAACAAAACAAAACAAATAAACTAGAAGAAAGAAGCAGAACACTAGATTCTGCGTAGCTTCCTATTTTTAAAAGTATATAATTAACTACATCTTAAACTACCTAACTCTAACACCCTGCAGACTGAAGCCAGCCACTCTCCGAACAACCACAGAAACGCTGACAAATCTGTGTTTGGAGGCTCACAGTAAGAGAAGCCAATGTGAAGACCCAATCCTGCGTCTCCTAAGCACCCCAAAACTGAACTTACAAGTACTGGACTCAATGGCACTACTCCTTTGAGCAAAATTACTCCAATGCGGGAGTGCTTGAAAGAGCAAACCCGGAGTGATTCGATGCCAGTTGTGCAGCTCAGTCGTTTTGCTCATTTACCATTCCGTGTACTGCAGTATTGCACAGGATAGCAAAGCACATAAAGAACTAAACAAATTCGTTAGCTGTCATCATTTCCTGCTTTGGGGACATTACTACACCAACAAAATCATAAAATAAAATTATCAAATGGCACCAGTAGAAGGGATCTCCTGAAACACTGAATAGCGAGTTGGTTTTGATTAACTGAAACAAAAATACTGCGGCACCTGCAGGGTTAATTAAGCAGCTCAAGATGCTGGGCTTCACAAAAGGAAACCTTTTTCCTTCTTTAAGAACTGTAAACACTTGTGCTGAACTAGATGGGCATTTGATAAGCTGTACAGCATGTAACAAACTCAGAGGGATCTCTAGTTAACACTCAAATTCAGTGTTAACACTTAACAGAACAGTGGTAAGCCGTGCTGCCAAGGTCAACTGCACAGATGTACTAATTGTATTATGAGCTTGACATCTAGTGGCCACCCCTGGCAGGGCAAAGCAGGCAAAGGTTAAATCAGCAAGCCTTGTCAAAGCACTTCTAACTACCCACCCTCAGGGAGAGTCCTGGGGAAGCTTTCTAGCATTCTGCAATCCCACCTTCTCCCCGGCTGCAGGCTGAGCTCCCGCAGCAGCCCGCTGCGCCACCGCGCAGGGCAGCACCCACCCACGCAGCACCCACCTGCGCCTCCCGCACCCATGCCCCACGGCCGGCCAGCCGCTCCTGGAGGGGGTCAACAGCCTTCCCAAATATTTCGGTGTGCCTCGCTCTCCGTGTCAAAAGTTTGGAAGTTTTTTGGTGTTTCTTTTCCAACCAGTGATAGGGTCCAAATTTTTTTTTCTTTTTTCTTGGGGGGGGGGGGGGGAGGAGGAGGGAGCCCAGTATTAGACGATTGGCAATAAGAGTTTCAGCAGGGCTCTTTTTAAAGATTTAGCTTCCCCCATAATAAAGGTTGTTCAAGTGTGCTCACTTTGTGTACCCTGACTACAGCAAGGAAATAGTAAAGACCCCACTCTTTAGTCCACTATCTTTTCACTTTTCAACTTAAAAGAAACACGTTTTTAAAATGTGTTTCATTCTAGTTTTCTACCACCCTTTTAAACAATTATTTTTCTGGCTTTCCCAGTTTTGAAGGGGTTTTCCTTGATACGAAGAAATGTACTCTATGTTCAACAGCACTATAACCGAACCAGCTCCTAAAAGTATATTTTGGCCTAAATTCCCTTCTTTTTTGTTAATGGAAAACCTTCACTACATTTAGTGGGAAATTTTAAGAGGGTAAAGGAAACAGGATTTTGGCCCTTTACATTGAAATGTACAATTCAATTAAAATTTACTGCTGGAAACTAGATTTACTCATGCTTCCTCTGAAAAAAAAAATAGTAAATTACTCTCATTTTACAAATGCAATATTAGGAAAGAAATTATTTTTACATGCTTTATTTTGGAAAATGTGTCAGTACTTAACTATTTTAATGTCATGCCAGACCTGGTTTATTATCAGCAAAAGTGATTGACTCATGTCCTGGCTGATGGATAGTCAACAGATATGCTTGTCCTGGCTTGGCAGTCAACAAATCAAATGAAGGAAAGATATCCAGAAAATCTTCCCAGGACCCAAACTATTTTTCAGAAATGGCACTAATACTCATTATTAATTTGTTTATTTTTACTCTTTTTTAAAAATGCCACCCATTTTTTGAATTGTAGCTTTTCCTCTTTCTTAGGCAAGCAGAAGTAATTTTCAGTAGCTAAATGTATGCATATTAATAGCTTAATTACACAGAATTTAAACCAACACTTTTCAAAATTTCCTCCTTCCCACTCCGAAAAACGAGCCTTAATGTCTACCTCAGGAGATGGTAAGAATTCCTCAAGATCAGCACGACCAGATAAAATCTGAACCCAGTTTTGTCTACTTTCATTGTTATACATACATCAGCAAATTGGCTGATTGTTGTAGTTTCCTTATTATTCCAAATATTTTCCTACTGCCAACACAGTTCAAACTGGAATATTTTAAAAATTATACAAATACAGATGTTACGTAGTTTGAATGTTAAGTTCCTACCATAATAGCAGAACTATTTATATAAAGTTTCAATTACCGTTTCTTATCAAAGGCACAATTTATAGCAATCCTTATTTGGCCTTTATTTTTCAAAACAAAAAGTCTTCTCTTACAGTTGCCTCGGAACAAACATTTGCAAAAATCACCTAAGTTTTATATTTACTGACAGCTGCTTGTGACTTCTCAAGTTTTAAAGGCAGTAGTGTGTAACCAATATGGAATAACCTCTATTTTGTACGTAGGAATGTCCCTCCAAAATGTGTTTTTACCCTCTGTGTATGCAGGTAGAGTGAGCACACTCACATGAAGCTGGCTGCTCCATAGCGAACTGTGTCCTTGCTGTAGCGGAGCATGTGTGTCTGTGTACACACTCCAGAAGAATACCGAGTGCAGTCGTGAACTGCTCAAAACTGCACAGCCCAATCCCACTTTACCAGGATGAAAAAGATCCATTAGTGTAGACTCTGTTATACGTATTGAAGAGTGGGGGAAAAACAGGTCCAATATTCAAAAAAATGATCGCAAAAGGCACATTAGAAAACTGTCATTACACAGTTCACTACAAGGTATCCCTTCCACCTCAGACTAAACAATGATACATCTTTGCCGGAAACTTCGCATGAAAAAGTCCAAAGCATCATTTGTCATCACCAGAAGGGTAAGGGTGCACACTCTAAGAATCACTTTTCAGCATTACAAAAAAGAAAACCTTCTAGTATCCCTACTTTAAAAATACAAATGCTATATCTGTGGTTTAATATAAAAATTAATCGGAGTTGAAGCATGTGCATTCTATCTATAATTCTGATTCGTTTGTAATCTGCTGAATTAGGCAAGTGTATTAGAAATGTAATTCCAGCTATTACAATGCTTTACATTTACTGAGAAAGTGAGATTATTGTATTCTACAGGCAGTCATTTGAGTCCTTCTGCTGCTGTTTTTAAATGATTTCCATATCTTCTAATTTAGTAACCTCAAAGTGTTTTTTTTTTTTAATAGGTATCTTTTGTTCACTCTTCTACAGTGCAATTATTCAAGTAATGTATCATCACCAGCTGTTTAACACTTCCTTTCAAAATGATTAAAAAATATATTTAGCATTTCACTTTTGACAAATAATTTCAAACGATTTTGAGTGTAAATCTGTAGTTGATGACATTGCTAATTATCTTCAGATTTCCAACAGTTTCTCACCATCATGACATTGCCCAGTTTGAATGCAGTTGTGTTATGCTGTAGCCCAAGTTGGCTACAGAATTATTTGTTCTGATTCTAAAACTTCTGTGGTAACGCTAGTATGAAAGTTATGGTGAGACCAGTCAACTTAAAATCCGGCCTAATGTTTATCTCCCATTCTGCTCCCCAAACTGCCAGGCTTCTCTCTGCTACTATGAACGTCCCTTCAGTCCAAGGATTACGTTTATGGGACATTCATTTTTAAATGCTTCACTTAATAAAAATCTATTTTGAGGTGATATTAAACACGATTTCATTAAATAAATAATAAGCTTTATTTGCTTAATCTTGTGTTAACAACAACTTCCACCTTTGAAGATAAACAGCCAAATCAGTGAAAAGGCTACATGTATCAAAGAATACTGCTTAAACAGTTTGCTTTCTAAAAACGACAAATACTCTTGCACTGTGCAAACTATTTTTGGCCTGTTGCAAAATATGCTCAGGAACTGTAGCAATATCTTGATTACAGCTGTGAACAGAAACGAAGAACACTGACTTGACAAGCAGTGTTTTAATTCACGAGATTTGGAGCGCTCATTATATCTGGCCTATAAAATTGCTTTCAGTATAGCAATCGTTAGGCTTCCTAATATAACGTGTAAATGATTTACATTACACTAATGTGCACTAGATAGCCCTCTACTCGTGTATCCTGTCTCCCCCTTGTTCACATTTCTCAAATGAAAGTGCAAAACCAACAGCACTACTTTAGCTTGTTAATTGTTAACTATGAAGGGTTTCACTCTATTAATTAAAATATGTTTTAATAAAAGGAAACATAGCACATTTTGATAACAGCCTTCTAAGGCTGAAAAGTATTTACGTTGTTGCATTTTAGGGCTGCTGTGAAAGCCGATTTTGTGCTATTCAGGGACCACAATAATAACGCTTTAAAATTCCTCACTGGGATGCAATGTAGTCCTTTTGATGGAAAGACTGTCTTTCTCATTCGGCAGAAATAAATCCATTCATTTGATCATGTAGTCATTGAGGGCAATACAAAACAAACCAAGTGTGAGAAATTCTATGTGATGAAGTAAACAAAACAAAACCCCCCAAAAAAGGGGAAAAAAAAAAAACATTTCCATGACAAAAAGATTCTTTGTCCTTAATCTACCCACCATATGCAAGCGTTTCTTTTTAGCATATCTCTTGTTCTAATCTCGGGTGACATGGCTACATAGATAAGATTCACAAAACAAAACAAAAACCTAGTTTAACAATTTTTTTCAATTTATTAACTCACCAGGAGTGTCATAATGAAGTAGTGGGGTTTTATTTTTCTGTATTGAAATGGATTCAGAGCATGTAAAAGTTTATAATGCTAGTGATAAATTCTTAGACCTAGAACCCATCCCAACAGAGACTCAACAAATCTTGTTTACATAATAAAATACTAATTCTCGTCTGCTTGCCTATATTAATTTTACACGACCACTTTTTCCTAAGGAAAAAGATGTAATTTTGAAAATGCACTGCTTTGCTCCTCCGCTGTGACAGAAGGAAGCATTTCTCTGTGTGTCTGTTATTGTCAACACCCAAGTGGGTTTTCCTGGAGCAGTGGCACTAGCCCCCTTAGCAGTCCTGGACAGTGTGGGACTCACTCCCTGGCTCCCCAAATGCCCTGGGAAGGAGCAGGAGGCTTAACGATTTGCCAGTCTGACAGATGTTTTAACCTGATGAAGTGGATTCATGCTGCCTTAAGCTTCAGGGCTGTAAAGTTCAGATACAATAGTCAAAATCCTCCTCAGGCTTCACCTTTGCTGCCTTTCTCTCACCACAGATGCAACTTAAAAGTCATTATAGTTTCGAAGCAAGGAGAATGACTTTTCTTCTTTTCGAAGGGAGGGAGGGGGGGATAAAACAGTGGAGCAAGGGGCCTACACAGAAAGTAGAAACACTGGGGCTCCCACTTGGTTATGCGAGAAACTAAGAAAGCAGTGGGCTCTATGCAAAGAGGAAAAGAAAAACTTTCAAGTGGAAGCTCTCAACTTAGCCCAGGAAAAGTGAGTGTGGGCTGTGGCATGCCTTTGCACGCTGCAATGCCAAGGACTACAAATTTAAGGAAATTAAAACTAAAAAAAAAAAAAAAAAAGGAAAAAAGAAAAAAGGAAGGAAAAAACCCTGCAGCCCTCTTCTCGAAAAAATTAAAGCAAAGTGGAAATAAGAGTGATTACAGCCCAAATCTTTCCAGCTTTGGACACTTGTTCACTAGCAGCCTGGGCAACCCAGATGCATACAAGCAAGTGTGCGTGTGCCTGCGTGTGGGGAGGGAGCGAAGAATGGCGGATGGGCGAGAAAATAACCCTTCCCCACTGCCTGCAGCCGGCGCGACAGGGGCTGGTGGCGGTGGTGGCACTCCGTGTCACCCACCACTGATAATAATTACCGTCGCAGCAGAGCCAGGAGGCGAGGGGGGGAAGGCAGCGCGGGGGGGGGGAGGGGGGCAGGCGAAAAGCTGCTGCTCAACCTTCTCGAAAATAATGAAATCAACTCCGCTGCCCCCGCGCACCCGGGCGGCCCTGCCCGCTCCTACCGGGGTCCCCTGCCCGCCGCCAAGCCACGGTCCCCCCGCTCCCCCGGCGGCTGCCGGGGCAAACGCGGGGGGGAGCGGCCGGGGCAGCCCCGAGCCCAGGCGGGCTGCCCAGAAACGCGCCTCCCCGCGCAGCCTCCGCCGGGCGGCCCGGGGCGGCGGAGGGAGCCCCTGGCACCAGCCGCGGTGGGGCTGCCCGGGGCCGGCCGCCCCCGGCCCGCGGGACTCCCCGGAACCCGCAGTCCCAGGCAGGGCACCCCGGCCCCGGCCGCCCCAACTTCCCTGCCGGCGGGGCCAGGGGAACATGGCTCCTGCCCGCTCCGAGCCTCCACCGGGGGGGAACGGGGGAGGGGAGGGAGAGAAAAAAGGGGTACCCAAAAAAACCGAGAAAGGGAGCGCAGCGGAGAAGAGGAGGAGGCAGGCGCTGCTCCGGGGTGCCGGCTCACGCAGCTGCCCGAGCCCGGGTGAGTGGGGAGGGAGGGCCTCGCCCCGCCGCCGAGCCCAGCCGCGATAAAAGCGCTCGGGGGGCCGGGAGGGAGCTGCTGGGAGGGATGGTTAGTCAGGGGGTGGGCTGCAGAAACTTGGCTAAACTGCTAACTTCTCAGTTCCGCTGCCTCTTCCCCCAGCTGCTCTAATTCCTATTCTCCCGCTGCAGAGTAATTGCGCTCCCATGTTCACCATCACCATAAATCCACCTATCTCCATTCGAAACACACTCACAAAAGGAGACAGAGAAGGAGAAAGAGGCGCCGGGAGCCCTTACCGTGCTCAGAAACTACCTCCGCTTGCAGCTCTTCGTCCGATTTGAGATGCTGGGGTTTCGCTTGCTTTCGACGAGACATGCTGCTAACTGAGCCGTCTTGACTCTGCTTTTTGCAGAGGCATCAGCGACGTGGAGGTGGAAAGGGGGGAGGAATTGGGAACGAAGGAAGGGGGGTGGGGGCTGGAAATAACTGTTCGCAAATAAAAGTCGAGTTGCAAAACAAACCAAACAAACAACAACAGAAAAGGCAACCAACCAAAAAAAAAAAAAAAAAAAAAGGCAACGCTAACCAGCCAACCAAACTGGGAGTGAGTGAGTGAGCGGGTGAGTGGGTGAGCGAGTGGGGGATTAGCCGGGCGGGGTGTGCGCGGTGCGGTGGGGTGTGCGCGGCGGGCTGGGGCGGCTGCGCGGAGCGCGCATGGGGCTCTGTAATTATGATTGTGAATAATGCATGGCGATTAATGGTGCTGGGGGCGAGCGCGGATTGGCGCGGCTCCAGCGGACTCAGGCTGCATATGTAAATGAAGGACGGGGCTCCGCAATTAGCCGCTTCACTCCGCCAAATGATGCGTCTCCCCGGCACCGGCAGCGCCGCCCGCGAGAGGCACCGACCGCGGCGGCGGCAGCAGCGGCGGCGGCAGCGAAACACACACGCACCACGCAGGAGGGCTCTGTTTTGCACACACTTTACACAACATATGTGCAAGGTTCACTTGTTGGGGGAGGTCACGATCTTCGCTTTTCTGTCTGTCTTTCTCCCCCCGCCCCCGGCTCTCAGTTTCTTTTGCTCTGCTTTCTTCTGCTCTCTTTGCTTTCTTTTCTGGCTTTTTTTTTTTTTTTCTTTCTTTCTTCACATCACTCTGCGTCCTCTTCTCTCTTGGGCTCTCTTTCCGCAGAAGTTGATCTGCAAGGCATCTGATTTCTGTGTGCGTGTGAGTAATTTCTTCCCGGGAGGAAAAGAAACTTTTGTGTAGGCTTTTTCTTTTTCCCTTTCTTTTCGGTGTGCGTGTGTGTTGCTCTGCTCTTCTTTTCCCTTGATCTTCACATGCTTGTCTTTAGCTCTTCCTCCATCCTGTCTGCTTTTCCGTCGCTCTTTCTATGTCTCCCCTTCCCGGCTGACTTTTGTTCTCTCTCGAAAGCGCACGCACGCACACGCAGAAGACCTTGGGCAGTTTTGTCTTTCACCTCTCCTTCCTTCTTCTTTGTCTTGCAGCTTCTTTCTCCAAGCAGAGACTCCCCGTTGGTGGTGGTGGTCACTTCCTGTTGTCCATTGGTAGGAAGTTTTTTTTCTTTCTCCCTTTCCCTCTCAGGTTGTAATGACTTTTTGTGACACTCCTCACCCTCCCCTCCCCCCGCTCAGTCGTGTGTCCTGTTAGCTAATGACAGCGGTCTCGCGTGTGCGCCGAAGAGCAAGTCCTTGGTCTCCAGCAAATAGTATCGATCGTCTCCCAGATTTGGGGGTGGGGGGTGGCTGTTGTTGTTGTCGCAGGGGTGATGCCCCCTCCCCTGCCTTGCCTCGCTCGCAGCGGCGCCGGCAGCCGCTCCCTGCGTGGCGGCTCCCCCGGTCGATGTCTCCGCTCCGTGCCGAGGAGCGCTGCGCGCACCACGGCCGCTGTTGATTTCGGGCAGATAAACTTTCAAGTTTGGGAGCGGTGCGGGTCACACGGCAGCTCCTCCTACTCTCCTCCTCCTCCTCCGCCTCCCCTGCCGCGCTGCCGGGGCTGCCGCCGGGGCTGCCCCCAGCCCCGCAGCCCGATCAGCTCCCCGCCGCCTCCGAGCCTCCCTCTCTGCACGCACTTTCCCAACAGCGGCTTTTCTCCCAGGCCCCCCCTTTTTTTGTAAAAGTGAGGAGGGGGGGAGGGCCTCTCCCCCTCCCCCCGCTTTCCCCTCTATCGCATTACAAGTTGCCGGGGAGCCGGGCCGAGCCTCCCCCGCCCCGTCCCGCCGCTTCGCGTCCCCTCCCGCCCCGTCCGTCCCCCGGGGAGGCGGGCGGCCCCGCCGCCGCGCAGCAGCTCCAGCGCCCCGGTCGCTGCCACAAGTTGCCGCTTCCCCTCGCCGTCCCTGCCCGCCTCCCCCTCCGCCGGGACGGGCGGGGAGCGCGGCCAGCCCGGCTCCCATGGCAGGGAGCCGCCGCTAGGATGTACCCCACCGTCGCCGATCGCCGCCGCACCGCGCTGCACCGCGCAGGGGCCCGCAGTGCGCGCACTGCCCGGGTGCGCAGCTCCGCGCCCGTGTGCGCGTGTGTGGGTTTGGGGCGGGGGGGCTCTTCCAGCGACCCTCTCCGCTGTTTCGGCATTGGGGTTTTTTTGCCTTTTTTTTTTTTTAAACTGTTAGTTGCAGACTGGTCCCTTGAGCGCTGCTCGCCCCGTCGCCCCCCGCCCCGTGCCGCGCTCGGCGGAGCGGCCCCGGCGGCGGCCCTCGCTGGGGCGCGGAGGCGCAGCCCACCTTGCCGGGCGCGGCGCGGGAGCGGGAGGGCGGTGGGCAGCTCCGCGTACGGGGCCGGGGATCAGTGAAAGGGATTTGCTCCTAATACCCCCACCCCAGCCCGTGTAATCCAGCCCTAGTCCTTAAAACACACTAACCCCGGCTTTTTTGGGAGACGACTCTGCGTAAACTTTCCCTGCTGATAGCTCGCTTTATCTCGTGCGTTGTGATATCGCGTCTCTGGGCTTTCGGTTTATTCCCCGCTTTTATGTTGGTAGGCAAACCAAATAAAGTTAGAGGCGACAGTTTAGGCCACCCCGGTTAGTTTGCTGACATGCATACCACCAGCGATTTCTGTGGTGCCGGTATTCGTTAGAAACGGGCACGACCCTTGAGGGAAACAACGCTGAAACGCCAAATCAATGCCTTTTAGATATTAGATATGTCCTTCGTTTAGCGAGATGAGTACACGAGACCCCTCGCAATGATTGCCCGCTTTATAATTAAAAAACTTGTTTACTGTCTATAAATTCTAATGCATCTTCTCTCCGTGCATCCATCCTTGCTGAAAGTTTGGTCGCACTGAGTGTGTCTCATTTAAAATATCTGGAGACGATCGTGATGGCTGAAATCTGGTGTAATTTTCTAATATGAAGTGGGAGGGGACGAGCCCATTAATTGAGCATGTTTTTTTCCGTCAGAAGTAGGGATTTATTACACCCGGCGCACACGAACAACGCGTTACGCGCGCGCGTGTGTGTATACGCTGCGTTATACTGTAGGCATAGCGCAGGTGAAAGCGAGCGTCTGCGGGCGTTCAAGTAACCCTCAACGCCGCAGCCGCGAGTGGGGAGTTGGAGTGAGTTAGGGCTTCTCCTTCAAAGGCAGAGAGGTACATTTCTCCGACTTGCTTTAGGTGAAGAGGCTCAAGCTACCCCCTGTGACCCAAACATTTGCCTCGAATGAGAAAGGACGCACTTTAACCTCGCCCAGGCGTTTTTTCCCAATTGCAGTAGTACCAGAAATGTGTCAGTTTTCATGCAGTCATCTTTTGAAAGAATTTGTTGCTGTTGCTCAGGCAACATTTTTCCCCCCTAAACTTTGGCGTTTTCTATTGCTTAGTGCCTGCTAGTTCCCCAACAGCAGACGATTTCCTGAAGAGCCTTTTAAAAGTGCCTTTCTTATAGCGCGATGTGGGGGGGGGGGGGGGAAAAGGCAGCTCATTGACAGCATTATAAACACAAAACTTTGTCCTTTGTAAAAAGTAAAATGATTGAAAATTAATACATGATTTTACGGAACGTGAGAGAATCTTTAAGTGGAAAATTAAATAATCCCGTCTTTAATGTTTAATGAGCAATGGAGAACACAACAGGCAAGAAAGGCATAATTACCAGATTTGTATCTCTTGACATTAACATATTCTAGGGTTACAAGTGATACATTTTATGGTTTTCTTTTCCCTCACGCCGCTCCCCTTCCCACGTTTTCTCTTGGAGAAAAAACCCGCCGCGATGCGCGGGGGTCGCTGAGCAAGTTGCCGGGCGGCGCGGCCGCTGCCCCCCCCCGCCCCCGCCCCGCCGGGGAAGCGCCGCCGAGCCCCGGCTCCGGCGGGCACCGCCGGGACGCACCGCCGGGAACGGCGCAAATCGCCGGGAGAAACTTTCTACCCGAGCTGTGCGGAAAACCCTGACAGTGCAGAGCTCTCGGGAGGCGAGTGGAAAGTTATGAAGTGATACGCGTCTCCTCTGGCCCCCGCCTCCCCCCCCCTCCCCGGCTCCCCGTTACACCGCGAAGTTTTCCACGGACCTTTTAATTAATCTTCCTGACTGGAGGGCGGAAAAAAAAAAATAATGATGCATTCGCTGAAGTTGGGCTGCGAAAAACACGGCCGCTGCGGGGGGGGGAGGAGGGGGATGGAATCGCTTAGCCGCGTAAATCTCTGCGCACCCACGTAGGTTGGTGCGCGTAGACGAGCGGGGGACGCGGCACCGCGCACGTGTGCGCGGCAGCTGCGGGGCCGGCAGTCACGCGTGTCCCGGCGCAAACCGCGCCCGCTCGCGTCCCCCTCGCCGCGACTGGTGGGTCCACTAAAGTACTTTACCAGTGATGGGAAGCAAAAGTTGTTTTTCTCTCCGTAATTAAATCTAATTTGTTAATTGTCTTCTTCTTTTGCGATGTTGTTTCATCGTCAGAGGCGACACGTTATTATTCTACCTGCTTAATAATATTATTTACCAACTAGTACTTTATTTTTCACATTAATGGGCCACCTAGTTACGCGTTTGCTTTAATGTTTATCCTTATTCAGGGTTAATAAAAACCTTCAGAAAGCTTACCTACAAGATCGACTCTACAAAGAGCGTATAAGTAGTTCTGTCTATACTTATGCTTTATACGAGGTTGTTGTTCTTAAACCCTTCAAAGTAACCAACATGCGGATAAGATGGATCTGACGTTTCGTGCAATCCATCTACTTTTATAGTTATTATTTTGCTCAGCAACTTTATTCGAAGGGGCGTGCAATTATTTGGGCTTTATTTTCTATCGTCTCCTACTCTTCCTGGCAAGCTGAAGTAGCATCTTCCCAGCCCGTTTCTGCACCACAACTTTTGTTTGAGGACCCTGGGGTTAAATCCAGCACAGTTTTGTCTGTTTAAAGCTGCAACAACTGACCGCTAATTCGTTCTCACGTGAGCAAAGATATTACCATACTAATATTATTATTGGTAAGAAGAGGTAATTGATAACACCACCTGCCACTCTGCAGCAATCACGATGATAAATGTTTCCATCAGAGGGAAATCTGTGCTTGGTCTACCACAGCCTAACCCAAACAGCATGTCAAATGTCAATTATAAAGATGTTTCTTTTCTATTACAATTTTTTTGTGGAAAGCAACTAGCCCCACCACGAGATTTATAGAACCAGTCTGCAGCACAACCGTGCTAAACGTTTTGCCTTAAACATTTAAGTTACTTTTCCTTTTATTTAATATCATGCCAACCTTGGATCTAAATAAACATCGATTCATATACACAAAAGCTTATGTTCACACTTAGCAAACTCCAATTACCATCCGCTTCCGTTCTTTAACCTAACAGATGATACATTAATTTAACCAACAATTTAAAATACTTTGTGCAATATTTGTGATACACATAGTTGTGGGGACATTATCAAGGCAATATACATTTAAGCTCATACATACATGTCATGCACACATATAGATGCATAGGTACTGTATATACTAAATCCCTGTATTTGTATTGCAACGCATGTCTGTCAGCACGTACTCCAGGAAGTACATGTAGGAATACAGTGTGTATATAAAATTAGTGCTTTTAGTCCTTTTGCAAAAATCTGTATGCTTCCGAAAATGACAAGTGAGATGAATATTAAAATGTATATGTATATATATGTATGCAGACCACACACACGCACACAAACACACACACACACAACGATGTAGCATTGTTCACTAACTCTAGCTATATAAATAGTGCTGTCAAGTATAAAAACTTTCATCCCCTTGGATACAGATATGCTCAGAAGATTATTATTAGTTTGTATTAATAGATGCAGGCCTCAAAAGACGAAATCAGCTATTGATAATTGCAAGAAGTATACAGCAGCTACTGTATCGATCGGCTTGTCCCTTATTCCCCTGGTATAGGAGAGATAAGAAGACACACTCTTTAGTGCAATATAATTTCTTTTGACCTATCTGCTTGCTACAGACTTATGATGAATAGCCGGAGTGGTTAAAGTCCTTTATCACGAAAGTTACCCCTTGATATAATATTGATTCTTTATAACTAGCTCCAAACACAAAAATCAAACTGTCCACTTGACCATCATCATCATCAATATCATCACAAAGGCTCTGGAATAAAGATCAGCAGAGGACTGAAAACGCTTTCTATAATCTGCCCACCTAATCTTTATTTGCTGATGATGAAAAGAAAAGGGGTGTGAGTGTGAGTGTGTGTGTGTGGGGGGGTGGGTCTGGGTGGGTGCACGCCGCGGGGGCGGTGGCGAGAGGAACAGGGAATGTCATCCGAACAAATTAAAAAAATAATACATTAGGTTAAGAAAAAGACCGTTCAGCCTTCTTCAAAAGAAACCAAATGATGATCACCGGAGTTAATGATCTCGCTTCGAAGCCCCGCTCTCCTGAAGGAGGGAATGAAGTGCGGAGAAGGCCCGGCGTGATATTATACTCGGCTCCCCCCCTCCCCGAGCGAAGCGGTCTGCGGTGAATACAGAGAGTTATGTAAGAAGCAATCACGGCAGGAGTGATATCAGGCAGCATTTTCCTTGGTTAGAGCCAGGACTAACAAGTCGTCTTCTCACTTTCTCTCCTTACGCCGGTCCGCGAAGCGATCCATCATTTATTTCCAGATCACCTGGTGATCCGTTAAAATAAAAAAAAAAAAAACAAAACAAAAAAAACCCCAAACCAAACAACCAAGGAAAAAAAAAGCCCCACGGGAAAAAAAGGAGATTAGGAAACAGCCGCTGATGTTTGGGTTGATGCTTAACGTGCAATATCTATAGGGTGGTGTAGAAAAGAAAGAGCATAATCCACATGTATATTGCCTTAAATTAACGGTATTTCCTTTGCCTTCCCTCTCCATAGTACCAGCATGCTTTTGCTCGGGGTTGCATTAGCACAATCACCAGTAATTACAAGCGTGTGTACACTGGGAGAATGAAGATTGGGAAGGTGGGAGGTAGGACGTGATTCCCCTTTGGAGCAATCAGGACTGGGAAAGGTTTCATTCCATGCAAACGGTACGTTGATCATATTTAATGGGCTGGTTAGACTCGCGTTCAAGCCGAGGTACCATTTCAGCCCAAGTTTGCGCTTTTCAGGCGAGAAGGGGAGGCGGGGGGAGGGAAGGAAAAGGATGAAAGCGGCCGCGGCAGCTGAAGTTGTGTCTACGCCGTCCAGCGCCCCAGGGGAGGACAGCTCCGGGGAGAAGACGGTCGCTAGCACGGGCACCCTTCGGGGAGAACGGGGCAGGGGGCAGCGCCGGGCAGACCCGAGCAAGCGGCGGCCGCGCCAGGGGACGAGCCGCGCCGCGGGGCGCCGGACCTGCCCCCCGGGGCCGCCTGCGCGGGTCCCGCCGCGGAGGGCCGGGCCGGGCCGGAGGGAGCCGAGCCGAACGGGGCCACGCTGAGCCAGCTCGGGCCGTGCTGGGACCCGCCGCCTCCGAGGCGCGGGCGCTCCCCGGGACGCACCGAAGCGCCGCGGCGGCGGCTGCAGCCGCCTGCCCGTCGCGGACACCCGTGCGGCGAAGGCGGCCGCCCCTGCCCGGCAACAGGCTTCTCCGAGGCGCCCGGTGCCGCTGTGACGCCCCCGCCGCCCCCCGGGGCCCCGCTCCGCTGTCGCCAACTTCGCTCGACTTCGCGGATTTCGCCCTGCCTCCCCTCGCCCCCCTCCAGCAGCCTCGGCCCGGGCACCCGCTGGGCCGCCGCTCCCCCGCGGGCGCTTCCCCCGGGGAGCGGGGCCGGGGGAAGCGGGAGGCGCGGGCGGCCGCGATGCGGTGGGGCGGCGGAGCTCCCACCCGCGGCGGTGGCGCAGGAAGGGTCACGGAGGTGGCAGCGGTGAGACCCAGCGGTTTCAACACTGGGAGTCGCGATCGGGCGCCTGCCCTTCCCCGAGCCCCCCTCCTCCCGCGGTACGGGGGCCAGGGCCCCCCGCCCGAGGGAGCAACAACGACAACAATTACTGTCATCGCACTCCATCCCTTCTCGCAGGGGAGGCTTCGCTCTCTCTATGAGCGGCTCATAATTACATATTTTAAAGGTTTTCCTCCTTCCCACTAAGTCCCCAGCACCCTCTCTCCCCCCTCCTCCTCCCCACTGAAATAATCTACTGGGTCATTGAAAAAAAAAAGAGAGGGAGAAGGATGTGATAAATATCGAGATTCGCTGAGGCCTTAGTCGCTGCTCCTCATCAGGTCACACAGACACACACCCCTCCTGATGAGTCCCCCACCCCTAGCAGATATCTCGGAAGGATTGTTCACTGACCTTTGCAGTAATATTGTTAGAGGATGAAATCGGTCAATCAAAAAAAAAAAAAAAAAAAAGAAGAAGACAGCCTTTTGTCCGGGATATGACACACGACTTGAAATTAATTATAAAACAGGCATCGCAAGTGCACACAGGGGAACAGAGGGTATTCGTAAGATTTCAATGCTTCTGGGGATAGCAGGAGGCAAGGTTTCTCAGCAGATGCAGTCTAACACGTGGTGGTCTCTTCCTAAAATCAGATGATGACAGAAGGCAAAAAATGAAGAAGTGGAAATGGGCAAGTACATCACGGTGACTGGTGGGAGAGGGGTGGAAGGGTGCCTTCACCCTAAAACTACTGGTACGTAGAAAAAGTTGATCAAATGATGATCGTCGCTGGGGTTTTTTTTGTTCAGTAATGCATATCTTTGCTATGACCTAATGATATGTGTGCTATTGAACTTCACAAAATGCATTCATGCTTCCCTTGGCAGGTCTAGGTGTAAGAGTTGATGACTAACAAAAGTAATATAGATTAGAATCAATTCCCCTTATCTGGTGACAAAAAATAACATCGTGTCAGCACTGTGTACATCCTATCGTCAAATGACACAATATAATTTGATTAGTTGAATAAATAATCAGGTATGTCCAGACATATAGGTCACCTACTTGCAAATTAGATTACCCTGCTTGGGTACAGGCAGCACCTGATTAGGAAACAGCTTCTCCCTGTGTCACTCTAGCTTCCCTTTAGAAAGAACGTCTGGTATTTTCAAATGCAAGCATTTTTGAAAATGCTGATGTATTTTGCAAATCCTATGTGCATTTTCACGCTTGGATGTAACATCTATGCAGTCTGTGCTAGAGATACCACCTTTACTACCAAAGCTAGCTGAGTTGTCCCTATTTCTCTGAGTATTTGCAAGTTTTAAATGATAGCCCACGTGCTGTGATCTGAAATAAGGATAGCTGAAATACAATCTTTTTGAAAACTAAGCAGCATACATTTCCATAAATGATTTTAGCTAAACCACTCTGACTGCACACCCATATAAATAACAGGAATGTGAGAAAGAATAAAGTGTTAGATAAGGGAGCATGGAAACATTTAAATTCTGAAGTCCACACTGAGGAAGATTGTCAAATCTCAAGATAAGTATGTTGGCCTGTCAATGTAAACTATTATGTCACACGCTGCAGAAACAGGAGAAAGCTCTAAGTATGTGCTAAGGCTCTTGAAGGTTGGGGTTTCTGCTGGGTTTGAATCTTTTTGAAAGACACTATTGGCCACAGGGATCTGCAAAAAACTTTCTTGGCATTTTACTTTTTCCATAACTTGTGAATTTTCACAAATTAAGTATACAACATGCTGGAATACGTTTTGCTATGAGACAATATGCGTTAGTTCATATAGCATAGCCTGGGTTAGAATGACTCGGAGATGTGTAGAGAAACAGGAGAAAGAACAGAAAGCACAACCTATAATGAATACTTGGTAAAGAAGTGCTATTAAAGGGAAGAAAAAGAGCAGTTTGGGAAAATAGATAGGAGACTCTGAGCCACTTGAGTAGTAAGAGAGTGGTGGTAAGGGCAAAAAGGTGAAACAGAGATGATGGGAAGGGAGATTACATGGACAGAGAGAGAAGAGGCAGTGTGTGACTGTGGGGAGAAAAGAAGTGTTTTGGAAACGTTAGCACTGAGTTCGCAGAAGTTTGCAAATGAAAAATTACAGCCTTTCTTTTACATAAAGAGTTACGCAAGGTAGGATTCTTAAAAAGCTTTAGACTCTAAGTAACAGAACAAGATTCTGGAGGATTTATGTATATCAAACCTGTGGATCCTATTTAAAACTTTTCTTCTTTGAATGTAGAATGAAACATCAGTTTGTTTGAAAAGTTTCTAGGCATAAACTGGCACAAAGGCTAATACCTGAAAGGGCAGTGTTGCTCTCTCTGGACATGCCATTAATAAAATGAAAGCAAAAAAAAAAAAAAGAGAATTCTACCCTGACACTTTGCTTTGCTTTCTAAGACCTCCAGTAGCTGATAGGGAGTCATATTATTGTATGTGTTTTGCATATATATTTTATATATATAAGGCACACTTTTAGTTTGGACAGCTCATGATGTGGCCATACAATAGCACACCTGTTGAAGTATGTGCGTTTGATTCCTTTGCTAATGTCACCTGACAGCACTTTCATTCAAGATAAACCAAAATGGCAGTGGTAGTATTGACTTTCTGGATTTTTTTCACCACTGAAAGGTATAAAAAGGTGGGAATGGTGATAGGGGGAGGGACTCAGATAAAATTTATGAAGTATCACCTTTGGGTTGCAAACATTGCAATAATGCTCCTAACTTGTGATTTTGGCCATTATAGCAAAATCTCTGCCATTACTGTGATCAAAATCAATTGATCAGTCAATCACCCTGCCTGCCTCTGTCTGCTAACAGGAACGGTACTGCAGAATCTGTTCTCGCCCCCTTTGTAAGGATAAAGGAAGAGTTTTACTTCCCAGCTTGGAATCTGTTTCCTGAATGTACCAGCTTTTGTATGCGTACGCGCATGTGTGTGTATATATGTATACTTAATAGTTGTATATAAAGCTGTACAGGTATTCCATATAGATCTGAAAACTATACTTGCCCACCTCTATTCTCTCTCTCGTGCACACAGGGCTTGATTTCAAAGTAACATTCAGCCATGCACACCTCTTTGCAAAAATGGTTATCTTAAGAATCTAAGCAGTTGGTTGCAACATCTATCCATGACAGTAGCTATGCTGTGTTTTCTTCTGTCAGGTGCAGAGGAGTATCTGTGGTTGAAAGAGCCACTTTCCCCACAGTGGGAGATTTCTGGCTAAGGTATATTTATTTTTGTGTGCTCTCAAAGAAAATAAATGCATCTATACCATGTGTCACACGCACAATTTCCAAATGCAGAATCTGACCCTCAGAGACACTATTAAATTCATGAAAACTATGAATTCAATCCATTAAGTAGGTTTCTGATAAATTTACAAATACTTAATGTGTTATATTCACAGTTAGGCTAGAGAGGAACAGAGACATACACAAACATAGGAGAGGTGAACTGGAAGGTTGTAGATTGCTTATGGTTACAAAAAAATTTCCATGATGGGCAGGTAATTTTATAATCAACGTCAGCTGACATTCCTCTAAAGCACCTGGTACAGGCCAATGCCACAGACTGATAACAAATAAGCCAGACAACTGTCCTGTGCCAGAATGACAATTTGTATGTCCTTCTGTTCTCTGGGATTACATCTGTGTATCTCTGGTGCTTCCTCTCATCTGCTTCCCTCTCTCTGCTTCCGTGACAGAGTCATATCAACGATATTTTCACTTAATAGATCAGCCCCGAATAACCCAGTGCAAGTTACTCTCTTTGAAATAACCTTCATTTTATTTAATCGTGGGGGAGACCAGAAGAGGGAGAGGGAAGCTGCACAGGGGAAGGAGGAGCTGCCGTGATGACAGTGCTGTCCTGCAAGTCTGTCTTTCTGTGTGTCAAATCCTGCCTGCGACATGAGGCTGATCACTTAACTGCAACACAAGGCTGGTTGCTGAGCTTCACCGTTTCCCAGAGCACGGAACGGGGCTAACACTCTCCTACCCTGCAGGTACTGGACATTAATTCATGCTGCAAGGTGGACATTGCCTGAGCATGGACAGTAACCATGCTGTGAACCCAGGCACTCCTGTCAGGAAAGGGAGAGCTCGGCTGCTCCGTTCTCCCCTGCACTGACCACTAGCAGCAGTCCTCTTAGTTTGTCACCAAAGAGCTGATTTATGCAAAGGGTTTGTTTCTGAGGAAAAAAAACCCTCTTGTAAGCCTTGCTGCCAGATATTGACATGTATGCAAGTTAGGTAGTCTTGTTGCGTTCTTTTCATGTAGTTGAGATCCATATAATTTATCTTAATTGTCAAAAATAGGATAGGCAAGGTGGTGCCACATACGTGTTCTGCATTGCCTGTTTCATTAGTTTGGACCCTGCTGTTTTCAGAGAAAGATTTTGTATTTGACACATCATGCTAATATCAGTCATTAGGCACAAGCGCATGTGATTGGTGCTCTATAAATACCTATGCACAAGTGGTTTGCAATTGTTGCTGTATAAATACCTACCAGAGATAGCTCTGCAGTGGCCAGGAAATAAAGGAATCAGATTGTCCTACAGGAAACGCATGGAAGTAGGTAGTGAGAGAACACTGTACTAGGCTCTTTTGCAGATGCACTGACATGAGTTTCAGGGAGAGGTGGCCTCACCTCCAGGACCCAGGGATGCTGCAGGTGCCGCTACTAGTGCCAAAGACTCCTGCAGCTTTGCCTGGCTTCCAGGTAACGCAGCATCAATGGACACGCACAGTGTGGTTTCTCCGCTGGCTTCTCCTGCCTAGCGGGGACCAGACCAGGAAAGAGGGTCTGCTGGTAAGTTTGGTGTTAGATGGCTGAAATACCTACTCAGAGGACTCCTGCCATGGCTGATCACTGAAGTACAGAGTCTGCCCATCCTTAGCCTCATCACTGAAGTTCTGCTGTCACTGTTTGACAGTTTGTCCCGTACCCTTTCCAAAGTATCTTCAAACCCACATGAAAAGCCGTTAGACACAGACTGGCTGGCCTGTGTAGGGGAATGATTAGAAACCAGGTTCAGATTGTCTTCATGGTGGGATTTTCCGGTTTTGCATTGAGCGTGCAAGCTGAAACCACTCACGTTGTCAGCTCTTCCTGTAATTCAAGGGAGAGATACATTCTTCACCTTAACGCAGGAACCATGGATCATACATACCTCCAGGTGAACGGATGTAAGAACAAAAAACAGTGAGAGAAAAGTTTTGACTTTGTTGACATAGCTTTGCTGACAAAACTTTCAGTCCAGGCTAGGTGAAGACAGGAGCTCAGACTTGGGCTGGCTGGATAGTGAAGACAAGCTCTGAACTGCTCCTACATAAACTGGACCTTCAGCGCTGGTGGTGTGTTAGTCCAGCCAGGAAACTGTTCCTGGGCTGGCTACTCAGGCTGTTGGGAAAGCTGTCTTGAATTCAGTTGCCAAATGCGAAATTTAGTCCTTAGAGAGATGTTGGAGGTTAAGAAGTCCAGGCGTTTCATATGTATGAAGAACAGCAACATAAACATCACTAAGGAAAGGGAACAGTAGGTTGCACAAAAAGTGATGACCATGATAAGGAGAAACATACCAACGCCCCCCCCTAATTTGCCACAGTGTTTGCACAGGGCCAAATGTATTCCTGCTTACAGAATTCGGTAGTCTGACACCCCTAATTATTTGGACATGCTGATTTCAATGGGAATTGCATCCTGATATAACATAGAATCAAATTTGGTTGTTACATCAGATTGGTGTAAGTTACAGTCATTTTGAACATCTGTTGAATCACAGTTAAGTATGATTATGTACTTCACCCCCTATAGTCATTTCCTTACCTAATTATATCTAACCACCTTGTATACCACTATCGAATTTGCCCAGGTATATTTCTGAGTCAGTACTCCTATAGCTCTGCAAATGCTATGATGTTGAGGCAAGGAAGTACTTTTTTAAATTAAGAGCAATTTACAATATGTTACACTTTCAACATTCAATTAAATAATAAAGATATGAGAATAAAATCCTTTTGCAACTCCAGGGAGCCACTGATGGAATAATCTGCAAATAAGATTAAAAGATTTCAGTACGACTAAGATTACCTTTCATGACCTTAAATGTCATCCACATCAGATTTAATTCCAAATACTGAATTTTTCCTTTTTCATTAGTCAGTCCAAGAGAGAGATCATAATGCTTTATCATGATGTAGAAGATGGGTATTAGTATGTGAATAATGCTTTATTTTCTAGAAATACACACTGCTCGATTTATGTTTCCATTTCAACAGTAAAACCTTTGCTGTATAATGTATGTAAAGCTCCCACCTGCAAACATGATTATTCTGCGCTATTGACATCACATTATTATGCAATCAATACTTTGTCATGACTTGCATATTTTTTAGTTCCTCTGGAAATTTGCTACTTTATAATTCTGACTGAATAAAGAAATCTTTCCTACTATCCTAGTGCGTTTTTGATTAGTAATTAGACATTTACACATGAAGAGCAAATCGGATGAAAGAACTATACCCCCCCCAAATATCACCAAGACGATTTAGCCTAAGTGAAACTTCAATCGTGCATGAAAAAGTCTGAGGGGGGGAAGGAGGAGGAAGAATTACTTTTTCATTCGGTAGTAAAGCAACCATTTAATATGAATTAATTTCATAGACAACCTAATTTTGTGCTATGCATTGCTGAGCATATTATCTGAAGCAATTTAACAAAGCCTCCTAGAGTATTTTTTGAGTTTGGGCTGAAGAGCTGATACCCGAGTTTCTAGGTGGACCACCTGACACATTGTATTAGAAGATAACCATGAACCATAAGGAGGTTTAATCAGATTTTTTTCAAGAAAAGATTCAGAAATCCATTAGAGTCACTAGCAAAACCGATTGCCTTGAGTGGTGTGTGGGTTTGTATTCTTTTGCATTCTACAAAAATACATAATCTTAGTCCAGCATTATATATTTCCTGCTTGTTTAAGGAAGATTTCAGCTGGCAGCATCAAGCCACCCAGCTGAAAAAGAAGCAAGTTTCAGAACTCCCCTGCAAGGTATCAGTTACAGAAACCTCCATTTCTAGTAGAAGGATAGTAAGGCAAAGACATGAAAGGACTTCAGACCTGTCTGTTCAGAAGTCGGGCAGTATGGGAACCAAGGTGTGAAATCCTGTCCCTGCCCTTGGGAGCCTAGGACACCTGGATTTCTAAGGGAATCTTTCCTGGCAGGTAACTCTCCATCAGAACCACACCTGTGGTTTAATTAGGATGTATCAAATCAGATATATTTTCACAAAAATGATTTTGCTGTGAAAAATGGGTGTTTTCTGATAAGGCTCGGTGCTGTCACAGCATTCTTTACCAGTGTTGGTGACTTCAGTTCTTGTACGCCTGTTACAGGAGCTGTGATACTACCTGCTTTGTATTCAGATGCCATAGCTTTCATCCATTCCAAGCATCTCGAAAGCTGCTTGCCTATGTTGGATGACAAATACAGACACAACATTTCTGCCTGATGCAGTTTATGCATTAGCCAGATGCAGAAGAGTTCCAAAATGCACTAACTGGCATGAACTTAAGCAGACAAGGCAGTAATGAAGTCCCCGTTAGGATTTGAGCTTTCTAGCTGTCTTCTGCAGGTGTTCTCTAATGCCAGCACCTATGTTTATGTACTACAACTTTACCGATACTTTCTTTGATGGATCATAACAATCCCAGTGACACTGTGACACTCCTAAATCTCATCATCTAGTATTCAAGCAAGAACCAATTAGAAGTAGACTGACCTGATTTGTTTAAAGTCAAATATTTGCTTCTAAATCAGCATTCAAGGACAGATCCTCAGCTGGTGAGAATCTATGAATGATATGTATTTGCAAACATTATTTGACCACTTACTGAACTGAACTTCATGACAACTCTATGAAATACTTTAGCATTATTCTCCCCATTGCATTTCAGATGAGACTGAGGCCAGATGTTAAGACCATTTTTTTCCAGTGAGAATTGGTGAGCGCAATCCTTGGGACGTGCTTTCAGAGGTGCCGAGGACGCAGAGCCCTTCCTTGTACTAAGGCAGACAACATTGAAGTTGGGTCTCCTGAAGTTCAACCTGAATTGTCACCAAAAGACCACTCTCTTGACACTAACCTGTTCTGTTTTACTCTACCCTAAAGGACCATCCAGAAGTGAAAGTCAGGTAAGGATGTTTGGCACCGTCTACTAATTACGCTGTTACAATAGCGGTTTAAGTAACTTTGTACTCTCTGAATTTGCTTTCACATGCAATTCCAGATATTCTCAATAACTTGTAAATCCTCATGTTTTGAAGCCTCCCTTTGTCTTGCTCTGTTTGGTACGTGGTACTCACTCCAGCAGCCGAAGTTATATGGGAAGTATGATCAGAATGGAGGAACAGGACATCTTCTATGGAGGACACCCAGCTGTGAAAATTTCAAAATTTTTTTCATCAGAACCTTTGTGTGTTGATTTCTTTCTCTTTTCCTTGAGTATACATAGAGCAGAAATATGCGACAGTGACACACTGTTCAGGCTGTGATATATGAAATTTTAAAAAAGTTAACAGCAGTTCACTTGTAAGAGCAAGCGATCAGAGCTCTTACACATCTTAGTACAGAAGGTCAGCATAAGACTTCATGGCAATTGGAGAGAGAAAAATTTGGTTCTTTATAGGACCCAGCTACAGCCACCATGACTGAAATACAAGTCCTATGTGAAGAATATGCATCAATTTCCTTAGTGAGGACAGTAATGATGCACCATAGCATGGAACCAAAAGCAAATGAGCAAAGCATACAAATGAGCAAATGAGCAAAGCATACAAAATTTCTCTTTCACAGGAAATTTCAGGATTTCAAGATTTATTTTGCTTCTGAAGCAGAATAAAATCAAATAACTTTAAGTGACATTTTCAAAACAATTTCATTTTAAGCCCCAGTCTTTAATCTCAATTTAAAATATAACACAATCTGAAGGAGTAATTTCAAAATGAAAAATGGAATCACTGTTCTGAAAAGGTTAATGCAGGGTATTTTAAGCTTACTGAAGGAGTTGTAATTGTTTTTCAGATTTTGTTGAAGTTGACACTTTCATAGAAGAGCTTTGTTTTCAATCAAACAGCAGTTTTCCATTGAAAAAACTTTCGGTTGGAAAAGTTCCACTCAAGCTAGCTGAAGCATGGGAGGTTTGTAGATAAGGAGAATATAATTAGCTACAATAGAAATTTTGTCAGAAGGCTGAGGCTAAGAGCTCTCCCACACCGGATAAATACCGCTGCACTCCTGAAAAGAGGGCAAGCGACTGGGGCTGTTATTTTGCTTTTCTTCCAAAAGGTTGCTGCTACTGTACTACATCAGTGTCCTCCCTGCCTAATCACACTGATTCGACACTGACACAGTGGGGATGAGGAAAGGCGACTGCTTACCGAGGACCTATTTTTGGGAGAGGATTCGATCACATGCTCCGCTTTCGGTGCGTTAGCAGTTACGCTGAGGTCCATGGGACGGCTCTCGCTGCAGGAGCTGGGAGACAGCAGCAGCACTGCTGAACTGCCCAAGTTCTGCTCGCTTGGACATCTCCTTCCTAAGATGTGATCTCACAAGATCACGTTGAGGATGGTGGGATTACAAAGCATTGATTTCTGCAGTAACAGGCTTTCTTTTTCTGCTGACAAACAAAAGACGAAATTAAAAACTATCTGTTGGAAATATTACACAAATGTGAAGGAAAAAACATTTACCCCCAGTTTTGAAGAGATTATTATTCAGGCTTTTCATTCTCTTTTTAATAGGTGACAGGAAGTGTTGATACCCAGCTCTGCAGTATATTTTGCTAAGGCAGGAATCACTGCCTTAAGGCAAACTTCTTAATCTTGTTGATTTTACAAGGGCACACACTCATTCCTGGAATGTGAGAAGATCTTCCTGCACAATAAAGTAATACATGCCAAGAAGCACCAGAAAGGAGCTGGGGTAGAAGGCAAGTAATTTCCTCTACTAAGAGAAGCAGCATAGTGGAGATTAATTGGCCCGAATATTACTGCTTAATTTCTCACTCAAACTCATTTAACTAACAAGGGTCAAAGCTGATTTTCATATTGAAAGGGTAAGATGACTTTTTATTAAAGCAAATATGGCTCTACTTGTTTTATCATTATTTCTACCAAAACGAAATCTTCACGCTGAAGATTACTGTATCCCAATTAGCATCACACTTTGCAAGGAAAGCATCCAACCATTGTGAGAAAATTGTGTTTCTGTATTAAACTAGCTGTCTGTGGAGGCCTGGTGTTCATTTTGTTTTGTTTTTAGTGCTGGCATAAAATGGGTGCCAAAAATTTACATAGGCTCAAAACTCAGGCACAGTTAGTACAGAAAAAAAATTCACCAGGGGCTATTAAACATGGAACCTGTGGCCCAGGACATTTTGAGCCACAGACTGTTGGAAGATGTGTTAATATGTCAAGAAAGCGTAACAAAATGTTTGCCCAGCTCTCTTCCCTAAACATCCTTTCTCTCCAGAGAAGACTGAAATTACAGAGTTAAAGCTGCATCTTAAAAGTTAATAGACAAAATATGTTTTAGTGTGGCCACAAGAGGCAGTCCCTAGAAGTCTGAAAGTTCCCAGCTTAGGCACCCACTGACCTGTTGCTACACCTTTAGCAATGTGTTTTTATGCTGGTAAGATGCGCATGTAAGCAACAACAGGTTGTTGCTCCTTGCCTGCCAGATAGCAGTTGATTGAATACTTGCCGCAAGTATGTAGCAGTGCAAAGTAAAAAAAAACAAACCACAAGTTGCTGAAAATGAACTTTCCTAAAAATGAAATTCCTCACGAATCAAACCTGAGTGGGGCAGAGGAGCACTCTGTCTGAGCTTGGGCAGCAGTAAATTATTAAAACATGCTAACAGTCCTGCAAGCAACCCATCACTCTCCCCAACTATAACATGGGAAAAATGTCATAGTGAAGATGAATTAATTGGAGCTGATTTCTGGCACCCGTTCTCTGAGTGGCAGGACTTTGCATCTCATTCAATCGACTGAAACTGATGTACTCAAAGTGATGCTTCTCTGTAGCCTTGGTTTCCTTGGCTTCCTAGGATTAAAAATGCCCCCAAATTAATACCCTAAATTAAAAATGCCCTTAAATATTCTAATTTTGCACTGTGTAAGGTGTGTTTCTAGGACTTCCAGGCTGGCCTTGCAGTCTCTCAGACAGAATTGAGCTGATCTATTTTCATTTTACCTGGATGAATGCACACAAGTGGTACTTGTGGTCTGATCCCATATTCTCCATGAGGCTCCTGTTTGCCTGACAAAAGAATCACACAGCTTCTCTCATCCCCACTGATGCATTAGGTACAACACAAGGCTTTGGTGGAGTCCGCCTGCAAAAGAAATCCAATGAAATAGTCTTTCCTCCTTTCCTATGCAGAGTGATGACTGGAACCAATGGAAAATTAACTGCAGGTGGCTCAAAATCACTGACACTTTATTGCCTGCTGATTTCTCATTGGAGCACCTCAGTCTCCTTTCATTTACACACATTTCCTCTTTTCCAATGGAAGGGGCACTTAGGAGCAAATAACTTTTCTGTAAATTGGGCCATATGTCTGGTCCTCAAGGGGCCCACAGTTTCAGCCCTCATCTAGAAATTTCAGAATAACTCAGAATACGACAAACCCTACACTAGAAGAACTTTATTGTGTATGTGAGAGCTTTTCCTACAAATAGACTGACTACTTGAATTTGAAATCCTTTGCTCATGTGGAAAGTGTCTGATCCAGTATCTGACAGGAGAAATGTCTCTCCTATCCCAATATCAAAAGACTTTCTTACTAGATCTTTTCCTGGAAAGCATGTCCAGCAGTGTGTCACAAGCCATCATTTTTCAGTCTAGTCAACAGTCGCCCTTTTCATTAACTTGGCTTTCAATAGATATTGTTTTAAGTGAGTATGAAGCCCTCCTGTGATAGCAAAAAGTGCAGAAGTAATAATGTACATTGCAATATATTTTCAACCCACCAGACCCATTTCCTCCTCTTTTGTTTCCTTTTATGACCCTGATGTCATTTGGAATAAACTTTAATTGGGTCATTTTGTCATCCGCTGAGCAGCCTCCATTAACAAACCTTTACAGCAGTAAGTGCTAGTAGCGGGATCTCTGTCACAGGCAGTTGCCACTTAGTGAAGTTTCACAAACATATCTTCATTATTTATGCATGCTGTGCTTTATTACCGACACCAGGTGTGAGCCAGGAACACTTCACTACACACAAGCAGCTAAAGAGGTCAGATGTCAGCGTTAAAGTAATAATGATAAAAAAACTGAACGAGAGGTGTGTTCTCACGTCACTGTCAGTTGTCCTCTGCCTTGCAAGGCACTGCAGTCATGCTCGTGTTTTATAGTAATGTTTTAAGTGACCGATTCATCATGGCATTACTGGGAGAACACAAACATCCCCGGTTTCTCATGAACACAAAAGCAACATTTTGACCTTAAAGCTTGCCAGTGAGTTTTGACGTGAATACATACCGAAATACATATATTATGCACAAACAAAAGTATGTGTATTATCCGGTGAGTGAGTGAGGACATACTCTTAATCAACTTGATTTTATGCCATTTCTGTTGTAAATGTATACATAGCAGTGGAATTAGTTCTGGTTTACATTGCTGTGACGGTGACGGTGATTAGCATCAGGTTCTCTGTACATGTCTGCATATATATGCAATGATGAAAAAATGTGACAAAAAAGTGTGTAAGCTGTAGAAAATACTACATACAGAATGACTTTATTAGTCCAGATTGATTCCCCTGAAACCAAAGAAATTATGACAGATTTAGATAAATGTATGTAAATGAATCATGACCATGAGTTCCACAAGTGTCATTCTGGTTTTGTTGAAGTTGATGGGAAGAATATAAATATATTCCTACAGACTTTGACAGGAGCAAGATCCAGCCTCAGATTTGAAAACTGAGCCCATCTAATATGTTAGAAATGCACATATGAGTTTTGAATTAGCTGTTATGTTTCTTCTGCGTTATCACATTGTAGTTGTAATATATGAAAGAATTGCAAAATTTAATTAGGGAATGGTTCTTAGGTCATAGTAAAATTGGCACACTAAACACACAATAAATGTCTACTTTACTTTTAATTAAACAGCTTCCCCTTAAAGGTTTTTAATCACTAGTTTAGATAAGTGGGATTTGTAATGATTGTTAAGGAACTGTGGAGACTGGTTGAAAACATGCACCTGCATGCAGTTAGAAGGGGGTATTATGGAAAATGTTATTGAGACTGTAGGAAAGCTTTCCTTTATGTTTAATGTGTTGTTAGAATGATGAATAATGTCATAATTCTCACTAAAATTGGAAAATCCTTTTACAGTAGCCTGTTAAAAGCCTTCTTGATGTTAAGCTTTAAAAAAATCCTCCATCATTAATGCAGTCCATACTTGGGAAAGTGTGCTTACCAAAAAGGACTGCAGCGTAAAATATTCCAGCTCCACCAAGTGACAACGAAGCTGATATTAAAGAAATGTAAGATGAAAAAAATGTAAGATGAACTTGAAAATTATATTTTAAACTTTCAAACTTTGGACTTTTCCTATGTATTTTTATTTTTTTTTTCTTTTTCTTTAAAAGCCCTGGTTATACATGTAATCACATCTCCTTGTATTTAGTCTCTGGGTTACTGCTGAAGTAGCTTAATGACAACTGTGAGATCACATATTTATCTGGTAGTTCTGATGTTTTTTTGGCCACGCATTTTATTTAGAGTGGTGAGATTTGAAAATCTTATGGGATACCAATTTCAAGAAAGCTTCAAACATCTTGACTCATGCCTGTCTCTCTTGCACCACACCTCTTCTCATCCAGGCAGTCTTTTGTATAGTGTTTTTTCCATGGACGTATATCCTGCAATTTAAAGCAATATGAAATAATGTGGAAAGAACCTCTGACAGGAAATTAGGAATGACATGTTTAAGATAAAGGCGTGCAGCCACTGAAACAGTGTCTGATGAAGATTTAGAGTGATGGCTGACCCACGTGAATTGTTTATCCATTCTGCCACACTATTGCAGCAAGCCAAGAGAGGTGTAATAATTTATTTGGAAAACCACAGTTTAGTACAGTGAGAAAAAGTAATCTACCACTGCTCTGACAGGCCAGGCAGATAGATATGAAAAAGAGAAACAGATCTATTTCTTGAGATGTAGGCAACAATTATGAATGAATAGACAGGCCCCTTAATATATGAGTTGCCATCTCTCAGCTGCTTCAGCAGATGGCCTACTTTGTGTGCTCTGCTCCAAGTTATTCATTTGAAGGTTTGATATTTCTGAATATAATGCATCATGAGACTTTTTACAGATCAGTACATGTACATTAACTATCATCTCCTTGATTGTGGCAAGCCTGTTCTTCCAATGAGGACAGTTGCTTTTGCTGTAAAATATGTTAGGAGGTCTAAGCCACCACAATAAAATAACATTATTTTGACTACCAGCATTTACTCCTGAATTTGTCATTTCTCTGCTGTCTCCTTTCTCCTCCTCAGTTCCTGTATTTTCCATCAAGTGGTCCAGCAGCTTTCAAGTACCGGCCTCCACACCCCGGGTGCTGGTGCCATCCTGCAGCTGCCCAAGGGAGGCTGCAGCCAGCGCAGCCTGAATGCGCTGCCGCTGCTTCAGCGCTCTGCTGGCTGGATCTTTCTCATGTCCATTAAAAATGAGAAGTGGGCTGAAATGCCAATTAGATAATGTGTACATTTGGCAAACAGAGCTGTCTGCCAGTTTGCAGGCAGTCTGGGCAGTGTCACAATGAATCCGTCAAGAGGCATAGAGTCTCCCCATGGGATTCAAAATCCAGCTGTCACTCAAAGCTACAGTGTCTGGGATTTGGGTGTCAGGGTAGGTGGGGGAGGGGGTTGATTTCCCTATGGAAAGTGGGTGAAATGCCTTTCCTAGATTTCTGTGGCATCCAATCGACATCCACCAGCATGGTACCTGAAGTTACTACATAAAGGAAAAGGTACAATGCATCTCCATGTGAAGCTTCCTAGAAGTGCTTCCACAAGATGCTAATGCAAACTTTTGTAAAACAATAATGAGCTTGGGTTTTCTGATGACTTCAAACATATAGTTTTGAAAAACTGTAGCATATTGCAAATTACAAGGCTTTGTAATTTGCTCACGTGAGGTGTAAAAACTGTTGCACCGAGATAGAAGAGAATAGAGCGAAGGGCCCTCCTGGAAAGGACACATACATCAGTTCTCACTTCTTCTCTTGATTACTGAAAAACTAACTACTGAAATACCAAAGCACATGCTAACAAGTACATGACTTCACTTCATAAAAAAAATGCAAATCTGTATGATGTCAAAGAAAAGTTATTTTCAAACAAAATGTCAACCGCTTTTTGCTATTTTTGCCTTCTGTTTTCATTAAAGTGTTTACACAAATTTGCAAAACTGTCTAGTAGATTCCTCAGAGGAGAAGGGGGGAAAGGTAATATTTAGCAAATACTTGGAGGTGTTGCTGCAAGTCCTGAATAATTCTGTTCCTCTGTCTCAGAAAAGGAAAGGACTAAAACCATACTGATGAATCTTAATCTTATTAGAGATCCATGTCTCAGCTGATCTTGTAACACCACAGACTGACTGCCATGAGTGACACTAACTTGGGGATTAGGGCGTCAGAGGACCCAAGTGAGAAGTGATATCCAGAATATGAGAAAGTAGATATTGGCCGGGGAAGACCCAGAATATTCAAATGTGATGGAGCATTTATCAGTCATCTTGTGCAATCAGCCAAAGCCTGCTTGAAGATGACTCCATGTCCTGCTATTCTCGACAGCTGGGAGATGGACTGATGTCTTCTGCAAACACAGAAATGCTTTGTGGCTGACTTTTCATAACCTTGCAGCTTGTGGACTTATTTATACCCATGCAGAGTCCCCACATTGAAGTTTTTCACTCACTTAGACTTGGGATAACTTTTCATATTGAGTTTACACAGAAGCCAGTGAGGTAAAAAGAAGGAAGTACACTGAGAGTGTTGATACAAAGCATCGTTTTTGAATCAAGCTCACATAGCAATTCTCTCTCTTTAAAACCACATAGGTAAGACTGCCATTTCAGACAGGTGGGTGTTCTGGCACCATTCTCCTGCCAGGAAAGATGTGACATGTTGGAAGAGAAAACTAGTATTTGTTAAACATGAAAAAACCCACAAATGTTAAACACACAGTGCTTTAACATAGGTGTCAACATAGTAATTAAACCCATAATGTATGCTGCAAAAATCGTTTGGTTTTTTTTTTTTTCTCTTTTGAAATTCAGCATTCATTGAGGACTAGGATTTTCATTTCCCTCAGCAGGTTGTGTAAACAAGGAAAGATTGTGCTAGCAGACCTCTGAAGTATCAAGGGCCTGTTCTGCACACAAAGCTACAGAGTCAGCGGCAGAGCTCCGGCTAATACTCAAGATAAGACAGAGTGGTCCCTGGGTCTGTGGTGGGAAAGTGCCCTTATGACACTCAAGCCTGATGAGCTACATGAATTAATGCAAAATGGAGTTTCGAAAACGCAGGCTTAGAAAAACAAAGCAACCACTTTCTCTTTCCCAAAGTCTACTAGACAGTAATCCGAAAGTCTTCACATCTTAACTTCATAGTGGCCAAGGAAAGCATTTCCTTGCGGTGAAGAAAAGCAGAAATCTGTTCCTTGCAGTGCGGATGCTGGAGAAGAGTACTTGGAAGAATGGACAGTCAGAAAAGATGAGGCTTCAAAATAATTTGGGGAGGCAACCTTCTTAGAGGGAGGTGGGGGAAGGGGCAGAGTAATTTTGAGCCTGTTGAAGCAGGCTCACTGGCATTGTGTGGTGTGGGAAGGGGGAAGGTCAGCATGGAGAGCTTGGGATGATAACTAGAGAACTACACCGAGAGGCACATGTTAGACAGGTTCTGTTGGCCTGAAACAGCTTGCTTTGAAGAACACTCACTTCTTAGACGACTTGTAACAAGGTCAATGATAGCGGCTCTACTTTCCACAGCTTCTTGCTAGAAATGAGCTAGAGTATTGCATGATCCTGGAAGGATCTGTGCCCTAGCAAGCTGTAGAGGAGTCACTTATCCTTGTCGTACTGCTGCCTAACCCCAGATGCTTTCCTCTCTACGTCTGTAAAGGTTACGGGACCCTTCAGTGTCTAACCCTCCTCCAGACATACTGTAGAGAGCACCCAGAATAAAAGAGGAGCATTGCAATGACTTACTTCCCCATTTATTCACTAACATTGCTGCGTCTTTTCTCCCACACAGGACTTTCCTGGCTATCTCTTAACGTTTCTGCATGCTATTGTAAAGAAAAGATCCGCTTGTACTTATATAATGCAAAATTTAATACGAAAGCAAGCTCTCCTGAACCCATCCTACATGCAGGATTTTCACCCCTACCTTTCATGGGACATTTGTGTGCCACATAGGGGAACGTTTTTGGATGATAAGCGTAGCTATCTCAGAGGCCTGTTAAACAATATGGAAATCCCTAGGGCGGTGTAAATGTAAACAATAACTGCAAACTCCTGCCTGGATATTTTTTTTACCCAGCCACTTATCTCCATATTTTTAGCATCTCTATCAAGACTTGGAATGTGAAGGAAGATTGCCATATTGTTTGTTCCTGCATTAGTCACATCTGAACTAATCTGAAAAGGAGTGTTGTTTTTTTTTTCCTAATAATTGCATGATCATGTGATAACTTTTTTATACTTATGTCTAAAATTTGGAGTAATTGCCCCAGTGGATAAAGTTACTCCCATGTGTAACTGCTTGTTGGACCAGATCCCCAGTTTGGACTTCCTTAAGATGAAAAGCTGCAAACAGTCTTCTGTAATGCAGCAATGCATCTGTCTTCCCTGCAGAAGCTATTTAGCCAGCGATTAGTCCATAGTGCAGTGTAATCACTGTTATTATTTGGGGAGGGATGAGGGAAGAAATGTAAACAGCAGTTTACTTTTGTGGTGTCAGTATTTTATCATATACTTAGTGCTTCACCTTATGCCCAATGGATGAGAACAGGCAAACAAACAAACCCAACAGTTCCCCACCAAATTCACTGGGCTTTCATTTCACATGTGCAGTCTAGACTGCTTGTAGACTTGGTTAAGGCAAGAAGAGATGTTACCTATTGCTCTGAATTCTGCAATTCCTAGGCAAAAACAAGTCCAATTTAGCAAAGCACTTTGTTAATAGATACTCAGTCTTACAAGAGGTAACTTTTAAAAGATAATAATCTTTTAAAAATCATCTTTATGCCTACGTATATGCCACAGTTAAATGCAACACTTGACACTGAACTAATGGAAAGAGATCTGAGTGCATGGGAGTGGGGGAGAATCTATCATTTTTATATTTAATTTGCACTTTTAATAACACTTTCTGTATGATTAGTGGCACTATATCCTCTGACTATTCAGCTAAACAGTTTCCCTTGTTGTGTGCTCAGGATTAAACACTAAACATCACTGGAGAGGGGAAAATTAATTCCTTAGGAATGGGGAGAAGGTGGCTGTAGAAACTCTGTCAGGAGATTCATCTTGAGACATAAAACCCAAAACAAATTTTAACTGTATAACTGTATTTTGAAATTCATGATATGGTAGGTTTAAGCCCTCCATTTTGCACTGCTTACACAACATTTTGGTGGTGGTCCATGTAGTTCTTTGTGTTCCCTGGTTCTTACGATACTGAAGGTTTATTATCAACCTCCAGTATTAGTTTTTCTTTATAAAGTTAATCACGACAATTGACAGGAAACAAAGTGCATATAAAACTGAACACCAGAGTTAAGTATTTTCCTGTAATGCTTTAAATCTTGTGTTTAAATGTTTTAAGGTTAATTGGTAAGTGCATTTAAAAATTATTACACTAGTGAACAGCACAAGCAATTATTACATTCTATCAGTCACTCAAATAGGGGGATTAATCTATGTTAAGAAAAGATTAATTTCCTATATCCCAGAAATGAAATTTTTTTTTCAGCATTTATCAATAATATCGGATGGGTCTTTTCCATTACATTTTAAGGGGGCATCTTTAGTTACATTAGCAGAGAATTGTGGTTATGAAAGACAGGCACGATTATATCACTGTTATTACTGAATGAATAGACGCCCTTCTACGATATTAATTTTTTAGTCATAATGATGCAACCAACTGGTCATATCAGTATTTATAACTGTAACACAGTTGCAAAGAAATCTGTTGAAAAGGTAAGTCCTTGAGTGCACAGGCTGTGTCCTTCTCTGTGTTTTGCTGAGTTCAGTGCAACGAAAGCACTTAATAAATAACAGTTAATCCAAGATAGCTGCTGACCATTTCAGAGTTTTGATATTTGTATCCATTACTTATCTGTTTTTCTATTTTTCTAATGAGAACTATCAGTTTGCAGAACAATTCTCAGAAAGGGATACTTTCTGTGCCCCCTTTGAAAAAATTCGTCTTCTTTTAACTGACAGTTTCAGTTGATAATTTTGCTTATAAGTCACAGTACAGTGTTCTCAGTAACTCCTTTACCAATGCCAAATGAAAAGCAAAACAAAATACACATTACAATAGCTATCTGTATACTCTGATGGCTTAATAAATCCTCACTAGGCATCTGAACCTGGAGAAAATAAAGAGAAAACAGAAAGAATAAGGTTTGGACCTGATAAGCAGTAGTTTTAATAACCTGATTTATGGCAAATGAAAGAATACATAGGTATTCTTTCTGCTCCTGGTTCATACAGAATACTATTATTCTGGATGTTAATTGAAATATTGTGGTTTTTCTATTGCTGTAATAACAGGAAAAAAAAGTCTTCAGCTAAAAGGAGCACATAGCTTTATTAATTTGTCAGCTGAAAATAATAAAAATGCTTACTTAAAGCACTATATACAACCATACACCCCCCCATCCATTTGTATCCACACATAGGCATACAGAAAATAACTATTTCCCTAGTAATAGCAGATACAGAGTCCACAGTATCTAGAACTACATATAAATTTTCTTTATAATTATATTTAGGATGTCTTTATGTAGAAAGGGATAGTAATAGACAAAAGTGATAAATTCTCCTGTTATTAATGCTAGAGTTTGCGTTTCTGCCTGAGCAGTTAGGAAAAGCAAATGTTATTGATGTGTTAAAAGGAAATACTTGTTAATAACTAGATAATTTTAAGATGTTGGGTTCATACCATCTGTTAATCTTAGTTGTGATTAAAGAGGTAATCCTAATGCCCATTATTCCTAATGACAAGACCAAGCAGGCTTAAAGCATTAGCCGTCGGAGGCCAAAGAGAAGAAGCAATGAAGGATATCAGCAATCTTAGCCACAATTGAGGAATTGGCCCGTCCTCTACACAACAAAAGTGATACAAAAGAATTACACCCTCACTAAAGTCTATTTCCTCGTATAATCACACAAAATGATTTTTCTTAAATATGATAATAAATCACAGCAAAAAATCAATGTGGCAGGGCCCAACTGCTATGGCCTGATAACGCATCAATCAATATTTAGTATTTAGATTTTAATTAATACATAGCAAAGCAGAGGCCTTTTAAGAGAGAAATATTATCTCAGATAAAAAAATCCTGCACTGTTAGCATGCAAAAGTTGTTGCTCATATCTGTCATTGATCAATCTGCTGGAGTTGTGATTAAAAACCCTTGAAAATATCAGACAAGAGCATAAAACAGGCTGAGCCAAAGAGAGGATGTCGTAGGCATCTCAGTCTGTAAAGCCGCTAACCTGGGGCGCCGGGAGAACCCAAGGCAGAGAATTGCGCGGTGTCAGCTAAGCACAAAATCCATCCCCCCCAGCATTGCTGAGCAATAACCTAACAAATGTGTGACACTTACAGTGCTCGAGCTACAGAAAAAGAAGTACATGTTACTGGGCTGAGGACAGAACTTGCACCTACTGACAGTGAGCCCTCCTGCCCCGCGCCCCCGGACTCACACCAGGTCACAGCTACTTATGGGACTTAGAGAAATTACATGATTGCAAATTATTTTAACATTGGCTCTTAATTTTTTTATTTTTATTTTTATTTTGACAAATAAAAATGATGTCCAGGGATTTATTCTAGCCTGTTCACTGTCTGATTACACTGAAGACAGATGAACTGGATTAGAAAACATAAAGCAAGAAACATTTTCACCGTCCACCTCTCTCTTCTTGATCATTTCTGGAAAACACTCTGGCCTAGGTCCCCATATTTGATTTCAGTGGGGATGATCTCATTTTCACAATTCTTTAAAAAAAAAAAAAAAAGAAAGAAAAGATTGATGCTTATTCTGAACACAATTCAGCTCCTATTGCAACCACCAGCAAATGCCTCCAGACTTCGGTGACTGTAGCACCAGGCTGATGATCCAGTCTTTATATATTGGTTTTGTTTTCCTCAGGACAGATTCCAAGGCAGTGTAATTGAAATGGTAATAATGGGAGGCTTTAACATCAGCTGACATTTTCCAAACAAGAGCCTGTATTTGGCCTGAGTTTACTTTTCTTGTATATAATTTATGAACAACTGAATCACTGGGAAAGAACTGTGTGTTTTCTTTTTTTAAAAAAAAATCTCAGAATAAGGATGTGAAGAACACCAAAGAAGCCATTTGACTGTACAGCTCAGTTTACCTCACAGCTTTTAGAGACATGAACTACATTGAATTTCCAAACGGAATTCTTCAGAGAAAAACAAAGAAAAAATATTACTTGTTTTTTTAACCCATGAACCTGTCAGTTTGTGTATGTGAAATAGTTCAGAAAAATAACAGAAAATAATTTATAATACTTTAACCAGTTACTCCACAGTATTTGTATAAATTATGCAATGGTGGTACATAGGTCAAATTCATACATAGCGCAGGTAGAGCTATTTCTTGATTCAGCAGTACATTAAAGGAAGGTTATTCCTTGGGTGTGAATTGACCATCAGTCAGAGCGTAGCTACATCCAGCTGTGTCAAGGCAGTGCAACCTGTCTCAGCAAAGCCTTCAGTGAGTGTAAAATGAATATAACTTATTCAGATGGTGGGATGTGGAGCATAGCTGGAAACGCAAATGTCATGTGGACAGTTTCCTCCCTTTGGCTGGCGGCAAATAAATTCTGCTTGTTCTGTGTACTCAGTATTTGGTGCAAGTTATGCAAGCTCGTGCCTGGTAGGAGAGATGTAATAAAAGCATGCGAGGGAGCAATGTCATCACAAGCACTTGACCTTCCCCTCTGGCAATATGGAGGCTGTATATTTTGTGGCAAGCATTACGATTGTCTTTACGTTGGTGTCTGCTATTCTGGGTTTTCTTCCTGCTGTATTCAAGCATTAAAGCTCTTAAAAAGACCATATGTCCCAACCTGCTCTGTCCTCTTGGATGAGGGTGCATTCATCCCTTAATTTGGATATTTGAGTTTCCACAGCTTCTCACCATAATCAGGTCTTTGTTCTCCTATCTTGTTTATTCCTGTAATCTGCCACTGAATGAGCTTCTGCTACCTCCTGTAACCTCAAAGCTTCAAAAATATGTGGGAAAAGAAATAGATCAGAAATAAACAATGCTGATGACCTCATGTTTCTTAAACAGGGTGTGGAAGTATCTGGAGGTTGATAAGGATTATAAATCCAATATAATACTCTGATCCTTCAATTACAAATTGGCATAACCTGGCCTAAATGTTTGAGTTTGTAAAAATGGTGGTTTATATGAAAGTAGGACAGAAGGGGCAAAAGCTACCTACGTGAAAGTTGCTATTCCTGGTATTTTAAGTGGCTGTATAGGCTGGTAAACATTTCTATACTCAGTTTATTTCTGCATACAGAGTGAGAACACAAGCCACACACTGCACTCCCTCAGGACGGCTGGAGTTTGCTCTTCTACTCTGACCATGAAATTAATTACAACTTGAAGTTTATCTGTGATCTTTGTATTAGGAAAATAGGGGAGGAAAACAATTTATACACATCCCATTTTCTGCTGCTTTCTTTTCCACGCATATAAGAAAACCGCCTCACCTATCTTCTGCCATCAATGCCAGGCCAGCTTCTGAATTGGCATTGCTACATGCTGTGAAAAAATTCTATATTGTGTCATGTTTTAAAACCCCCTCAGATAAAGCTGGTAAAGCATGTCCTGCCCTTTGAAGCAAGAGGGGCTCCCACTGCATGAAGTTCGAAATGAAGCTATGGTTCCCACGAGAAGCTGCAAGGCTACGCAGGGACCATTCCTCCGAAACTCCAGGATTAAGAGAACTTCTCCCTGGTTCTTTTCCTTCTAGCATTATCCTCATTATTTACTGACTGACTCTTCCCCACCAGTCTCAGGCTTCACTTCCTCTAGCCCAGACATCTTATAATACACTGGAAGAAGATGAAGGAATTAGTTAATTCCCCAGAGCTGGCCCAGCCCCACCAACCTGCAAATTCCTATATACAAGCTGGCAACTGTGATCTTTCCTCTAAGCCAGCGAGAGGATTAACTCCTTCCCTACTTTAGTTTGCAGCTCATTCACAAGCTGTTCAACTTGTACATCCAGTATTTGATATCTGAAGTGTTTTGATTGGATACAATGGGTCATGTTGGCATGGTTTTCGTTCCCTACTTAGTGCAGCTAATTAAATCCTAAGCAAAAATAACCACAGATATTTTTTTTGCTGAATGTGCTGCAAAGGAACTGGTCATTCCCAAGAAGTGCTGTTTTTGTGAATGTTTCAATAAACCCATTTGCTAGGCCAAACACAGAGAGGACATGAATGCAGACATGGCAAACTTATGTAAAAGGAGGGTAATTTTTCTCAAGTTCTAATAAGTACTATTGACAGGAGCAAGCACCAAGCCAAATTACAGCTGCAGATGAATGCCAAATTAATAGGAACTACAAATGCAAAGCTATAGATGACATATTTTCCTACTTTAAAAAGCTTGAATGTTTAGACTTTCCTGGTTTTCTACAACATAAGCTGATATTTAAATACCAACAGCTGCACTCCATTCTCATAAAGAAAATCCCGTATGGGGCCTCAAGGTTAATTATCAGTGCGGTCTCTTTATGAACTAAGGCTCCTCAGTTGTTATCTTTCAGACCTATCTGCTAGTTCTAGCCTACAAAAGCCTTTCTAATTTGTCCATCACAGTGACATTAAAGTTCCTATATCAGTCATATGACTACAACTCCCTAGACCAGACCTCTCTAACTAGCTGCATGTGGACCAAGTCCAGCACATGAAGCACCATTTGCAAGTCCACCAGCAGCGCTGACCCATTCCTGCCCTCTGCCCACACCGCCCAGCAGGACATGGAGGAGGAGGTGTGGGTAGGAAGTCTGTTCTCTAAAGGACACAGTGCCTGAATAAGACCAAGCACCTTTGCAGGTGTGGGGCTATGGCATGGGGTATGAGCTCCAAAAGGCATAGCCCTGCTAGGATGTGCCAGGGCTGGGATGTCCCATAGCTTCAGCTGCCACTTACAGTGACGCTCTCTCCACAGCTACTGTACAGAACAACATTACACAGGGAGGCTGGCCAGGCCTCCCTCTGGCAGCTTGAGTGCAGAAGCGGGACAGGGTCACATAATGTCCCTGGGTCTCCACTGAATGGCTGATGTTTGTGTTGACCTCTGCTGGGACTAGTCTCCTGCCCCCATGGCTGGAGCAGGTCTCTACGCAGGACAACTCTCACATGAAATGAAGCTGGGGTTTGGAGGATTGCAATGTTTCTTTCTTTCTGCCCCTCCCAGCTAATCAGAGAAGCCCGCAGCTTCCCAATTATATGTCATTTCCCCTTCTGAAACAGGGGAAGAAGTCTGTTGTAAGTTTACCTGCATGAGAGTATTTCTCTTTTCTTCTTCTTTAAAGCTCTACTGTAGGTTCCTGCAGTTCTCCTTTTAGAGAAAAGCAGTGTTTACTGTGACTTTATCGCTGTATGATTTCTCACTCTTTCTGAAGAGGTCCCCCTATGGCAGCAGGTTTTTGAAGATGCTGGTGTGCAAATGCCACTGCTGCAATTGTGTTGAAAGGAAAAAAAAAAAGAAAAGTTGAGTCATGGTCACTAAAAGCACAACTTTGCACAAAAGGGTAACAATTTTGAAAGAAAGAGTTTCAGATTGTTAAAATAACTAATTTTAACCCTGATGAAACACTAGAAACAGCTCTTTCCAATAATGATAGTCATAATCCTTTTTGTTGGCTGTAGAGAACCTCTGACACAAGTCAGAACAATTGGAACAATTCCAAAACTTTTTTTATGCCACTTTTGGCAACTTTGCAAGAAAAAGATCATATTTTCAGATTTTTTTTCCCAGAAGTTTAAATTTGTTGAAATTTTTCAAAAACTAAAATTCATTTGGGTTGTTCTAATCCCGGGGTTTATATGAAGCATTTAAAATTGCCTGCAATTTTCAGCCAGAGAAATTTAACATTTCCCTTTCCCAGGTATTGACAAGTTTTCAAAGTCATTAGAAGTTATTTTCGCATAAACACATTGATCCGCCCAAACAAGTGGACAGGTGTCCATTTATTCCAGTGGAGGACCATATTCTCACGTTAGCACTGAATTTGGCCTATTGTATAGAATGGGTTTAGCCTAAAGAGGAGGTGGACTTCTTGGGTGCAGCGATGGCGTGTCAAGTTGTGAGCTCATTCAGTCTGGCGGGGTATGAGCTGAGTGAGGCTGGCCAGGGCTTTGAGAGGAGATTGTCGCGATAAGGGGACAGGATGCTGCTGGAATGGCTGTTATCTATGACGCAGGCATTGCTTTCCCTCCTATGTAAAGACATACTGACTCTGTTAGATTTGCCACTTCTTGGTTAGACATAAAACAGAGGTCTGCCTGACTGCTTGTGGCCATTGGAGAGCCCAAGGTTTGTCACCTTTCTTGCTTTTTTTTTCAGATACTATGCATCACTTCATCTTTTCCCCAAGCTTCATTGCAAATATTCTTCTTTGCCTTCCCTTTAGATGGTTTTCAGCTCATCCTTTCTCAGGATTTTTCTCAAAAAGGTGGGATCAACTGCTTTCCCATTTAACTACCTCTTCCTCCATTTCTGACACCTGTACAGGCAGCCAGGGAAACGTACTGTACAGAAAGATGAGAGAGAAATGGTGCCGATGGGGGTGGCTGTCAGAAAGGGGGAGTGAGGAAAGCAGGCAAGAAGGAAAATTCCAGCTATGACAGTGAAAAGAGTGAGAGAAACACAAGAAGCTTCACAAGCAGTGGGGACGCTGCCTTTTTCAGCCAGTCTCACTAGCCGGTTATCATGCAGCAACATATCATCATGACAACTTGTCAGGGATGCAAGAGAAATATTTGATTATAAACAAAGATGAGTGATTTCTTTAGTGTTGGGCTTTGTAAAATCAACATATTACATTGCAAAGCCCAAATGTTGAGTCTATCTTGACAGCACCCCCGTAGCTTCTGCTGTGCTTAGAGAGCTGCTCTGACTGCAGATGCTCAGTAGATATTCTTGTGATATTTACTACCAAAAGCTTGTGACTGAAAGCTTTGTGAATTGCCACGTTCTGAATTTAGGAATAACAATGAATTTTTTCATCTATTTTTACAAGCTTGTGTTGGCCCTGCATGAGTTTTTGCAACTATCTTATTAAAAATGCTTTCTGTTTCCTTTTGTGGAAGCAGGATTTAGCATTGTACAGGGAGATAACTTATGATTGAAGAGGTACATCTTGCCATATCTGGGGAAGTCCATGTTGATTTGGCCAAATTATACACTTCTCAAAAATTATATTTGTCCATGCTCACTGGTATGCTTGTCATATTCTGGCATAAATTCTTTGAAGCATCTGTAACAGCTTTCTTTTCAATAGTAAATAAAGTAAATAAATATTCCACCATTTGAAGTCTATTTTCCTGCTGTATCATTCTCATTATCTAGAAAATAAAGTTATGATAGTAACAGGAAAGAAGCTCCTATGCCAGTCGGCAGCTCTGGAGATAAATATACAAAGAAGGGGAACATATATTCATGCTACAATACATGCTTACATGCTAATTTAATACATGATGGCTTTTTATTCCAGCAATATCATTTGTGCTGCCATAGTTAGAAGTCTGTGCCAGCATTTTCATTACAAATCTACTGTTCACAGGGATTTATAACTTCACTCTAAACATTGCTCTGGAATGAAACTTGGCAAATTGGTCTCAGCCCAGGAGCAATTTTTTTACCCATCCATTTGACTGTTAAGTTATAGTGGCATAAAAATATAGTTGTACTGCTTGAATAACTTAAAATGGCTTTGAATTAAAAAAAATGAAATAAGTTTATGGCATGGTGTAATTACTTGTGGTATTCAGAAGACACAACACAACAGATGAAAGCAAAAATAGCTAAGATATTGTTGGAGGGAAACAGGATATTCTAACAATGCATTTTCTCCATGATTGTTAATAAAAATCAGATTATATGCACAATTAATTGCAGTCCTGTGTCAGTTGCCTTCACTAGACAGTGCCTCACATCATGGGGAATCGTGCTAAAAATGGATGGGATCTCTTAAAGACACTGCTCTGCGTGGGTAAGTATGGCAGAGCTGTCCCTGACTAGTTATCTGACACTCTGCAATAGCTCCCACCGAGTTTCTACCAAGTAGAAAGCTAGCTGGTAGAGACCCTACAGGGAACAAATTACATTTGGAGACATTTCTTTGTTTGCTGTGGGTCACAGGCTCCCCCAGATTAGTGCTCTGTGCACCAAAGTGAGCTGCACTATTTCCGTGCTTGACCTCCAGTGGGGAGCATTGCAGTGAAGATGCTTTCAGCTTCTAGGTAGGGCAAAGTGTTGGCTTCCAGTTGGCTGTGAGTGGCTGAAGAGGAGCTGTACTGTATGCAGGGGATGTGGGGTGAGGGGAAGGGGAGCTCTGCAGAAGTGAACCAAATGGGATGTGAAATGCAAAGATAAACCTGAGAAAAATTAACCTAAAAAGAAAGAAAGAAAGAAAGAGAAACAGGTTAGTGAGATACTGCGACTGCTGGAAGAAAAATGCTGAGTTTCTTCAGATCGAGCTCTGCAGGCCTCAGTCTGGCAGAGCTCTCAAGGGTTTTGTGGGATTTAGACCAAGCAGGAGGAGCGCCCATGAAGCAACAGTTCAAGTCTCAGTGATCCTCTGCTTGCATTGTGTTCCTTTCCTGCTTATCTGGAAGACCCATTGATACTAGTGAGAAATGCATGAGTAACAGAGAACATACACTTTGTGGAGAAAATAAATCAGAATAAAACTGAAAGATAATCCTCCAATCTTCAGTATGAGGAAAGAATCAAAACATTAGAACTCTTCTACTGGAAAAAGAGGTGACTGGGGGTGAAGAAATGTGGTGTGGTAGTCCTATATGGAACAATGAAAGACAGGAAAAAAGTTAATAAGGGATAATTATCCACTCTTCCAGACAGAAAGGGGATTAGGGTATGGTCCTTTAAGTTACATCAATAGGCTTAAAATAAAACAAAGATATATGTTGTTTGGGCAAAAATGTACTACATTGTGGACATTGCAGCTGCGCAGCAGAGAGTCGAGCACCCCATCGTGCACCTCAGTGAGGTGGATGCAATCTCTGATGGAGAAAGTCCCCAAACTCCATGCTGGGGTAAGGCTTAAGAGGTTTCCCCATGTATTTTTTACATTCCTGCACTCTTTCCCCAAGTTCTTGCTGTTGGCCTCTGTGCTTGGTATGGCCCAGTACACTTGCTCTTAAGTTCCTAACAAACACTGCCCAAGTGCACAGCTGGAATTATTTTGTATTTTCCGTGCCACATGTTTTGAGGACCAGTGCCTGTATATGTGTGCACATAACCTCTTTTAGGTACCTAAATATTCATGAAAATTGTATGTGTAAACAGAACCATGTACACAGATACAAGACATTGCAATATTAAAATTGAACATTGTAAAAATCAGAGCCGCAAATGCAGCAGAGCCCCTGTGAAAGCTTCAGCATGAAGTCTAAGAATCTTAAGCCATGTGTTTTTGCCATACATTGCTTGAGTGGGCTGGACTATGTTATTTTGGTGTCGAATAGCTTGTTTGGTGTGTAGACCTCAGACAAAAGTAACCCAAGAAGGCTCATGAGCTCAGGACCATCACACTTTGCAGGAGGGGTGCAATGCAAGAAGGGGGAAAGGAATCAAAAGCGGCAGAAACAAGACCTTGGAGCTGCTCTGCAAGCCTCCTTGGATGTGCTGTGTGTGCGGTGCTCATTAGCTTGGGATAGGCATGGGGCAGAGGAGTGGTGGTGAAAGAGTCCGGAATTGTGTACAAGCCCAGAAAGAGAAAAGTGAATGTGTAATGGCAGCGGTGAACAGAGAGGGGAGAAAGAGGAGGAAAAACAAAGGGCTTCCCTGTAGGGAAGGGTGGAAAAAAAATTCTGGACACTTACTTCTCCTCCCCAGGTTCTTTTTCTGTGTAGTCCAGCGAGGATGTAGTTAGCGTGATGGGAACTGCCTCAGACAGAGCTTTTTTCTTTTCTTTCTTTTTTTTTTTTTTACACATTCATATTGCCAAAGACTTATTTGGTTTTTGGGCACACTGGCAGGTTTCCTTCAGAAAGTTTTGTTTAGTGCCTTCAGAGGACTGGATCAGTACTGTGGGTTTAGGAATAAAAATCCAAACAAGTAGGTGGTTTTCCGCAGCACATCCCAGCACTCAGCCTCTCTCCCTTGGTGGCATGCACAGGCACCGAAACCTGAGGGTCAGGCCTCTTGCATGAATTACTAATCTTAGGTAGCTCATCAGATGCAGGTCATTTTAAGCACAAGACAGAAACTGGCATAATCTGCCATGGTTAAATCCCCAGAGAGGTGGACACAGAGAAAAATCCTGATGCAGGTGAAGGCATTTACTGTTCTGCCATTAGCTTTCTTGAAGCTAAGATTCCTCCTGAATTAGTATGAGATCAACCTTCTCGTACAGACACTCTTTGAAGTTTTTACGTTACAGCATTTTGATTGTGAAATAATATGAGGTCTCACTTTGTCTGAAGTCAATGAATCCATGCACATTTGCCTTTGAGGGCAGAATTAACTTCTCCTGTATTTGGTCTATGAAACCTGCTACTGCCCAGATCTCTCTGCTGCCTGCTTTGTCTCTCAGTTCTCTAATACATTTTTAGACATTGATTGGAAATTGTTAAGCCATGTCTAGACCTGAAAAAACAACATGAAAAGGTAACAAGCCTGATCTTCAAATGGTATTTTAAGTGCTGATTTACACTGGCTAAAATCTAGCCTGACAGGGAATGACATATTGAAAATTAAATACAATGCAGTAATTTTGATCTTGGTTATATATAAATCTCACCATAATATAACATTTATTTCCACAACATTTTGTGCATACAAATACGTTAGCAAATTCAAAATCTACCCATCTAAAAGGAAATATTTGTTATAAACACAGGCTGATTTCTACTCCTATCTATTTCTCACACATATGCATACAGATAAATGCGCACACATATACCGTATATGTACTCATTCTCTAGGTAATCAGAGACACAGATAAAATAAAGCTTCTAGAGTGACAGACATTCTGCAGACAGGGTTGTTAGTTTATGTAGGCTATAGGCAGAGTCGACTGGAAAATTTTGATCACTTTAATTTACTATATCCAGCATGCCTGCTGTACTCGTCCAGCACTTTTATCAAGCCCTGTGAGGTGGTATTGATTTTTTTATTTTCTATGTAGGATAAGAAGACAGAGAGTTAGGAGCAAGAGTGAATGAAGAACTTTCCTCAGATTACTGCTATTCTCTAGCTTATTGCATCCTGTCGTTTGTAGTTTCAGATGATGTCCAGTATGTCAGGGTTGCTTGAAGCAATAAACAGGGTGAATAACAATGGAAAGGCTAGATGAGAAAGATTGAAAAAGGAGAAAGAGGCAGCAAAGAAAGTAAGAAAGTGAATGTGAGAAATAGGAAAAAGGGGGAAAAAAAAGCAGAGGTTGAGAAAAAGTGTCCTAGGTGTAGAGAGCTTGATAAGTGCATTCCTTTAAAGAAACTATAACCAGCCATGACAGTTTTTCAACCAACAGCTACACATAAAACCTATAGAATTGTGAAGGAGTAGAAGCAGTGGCTTCTGGGTGTTCTTGTATTTCGCTGCAAGAAAAAGCCAGAAGGATAGAGAAATGTTTAAGGTAGATATTAATTACATTTTCCTTTCCTGAATGATTCCTAAGTTACCGTGAAAAGATAAATGTGTCTTTTGCATCCAGTCTAAAGTGTGGTCCTAAGAACAAGTAATACCATGCGGAGTTTGAAGCTTCTCTTGACCTTCCTCCTACCCCAAACTATTGCTTTTCCAAGAGAGGATTTAAGTCTTTTGCTTATTCTGTTGAGTACCCTCACTGTGGCACTATGACCTGTAGCACAGCAGGTAAAAGGAGATGATTTGGGCCTGTTGATAAAAGCCGCCGTATGCCGCAGACAGCGGGACCTTTGCTGACCCAGGCGGCAGGTCCCTGTGCGGCGTGTGAGAGGGGCTGGGCACGCGTGGTCGTGGGGTTCAGGCTCTCGCTGCGGGGAGCTGCACAAACACGCTCGGCTCCCAGAGCGGGGATCTGGGCTGGGCAGATTTTGGGATCTAGAAATGCAGATCCGAGAGGCAGATTTTGTCCTTCACTGTTGAAGGCTGGTTTTTTATGTTCAGAAGCAAAACCTTACAGGAAATGTTAATTACGCTTTCCCTTAACTTTAGATGGATAGTGACTTCTGAAGGGAGGTATGATTCTGTCCCACAAAATTGTTTTGTCTCGCAGCTTTCATCCTGGAGCTTCGCAGGATGCAGGAAATCAAACTGACTGATAATGGGTCATTTTCTTTTCAGATTTTCGTTTTCCAAACTGAGAACACCTCAGAAGTTAGAAAATACAGCAAAGTAAACTGTAGTTATAAAATTTAATAAATATCCTTGTTCCAGTAATACCTCCAATTACCTGTGATCTAACATTTTAAATGTAAAAACTGTCCTTTTAGCCTCTTTTTCATCTAACATTAAAACATAATAGCTTAATGAATTTCCATTCAAATTCTGAATGGCTGCCTCGCTCAGCATATTCATCAGCTTAAGCTTTTGCTATTTTTCATGACTTGAGGGGTAACGGTTGTGCAAAGGTGCGGGAATGGCTGCTCTGATGGGGCTCTGTGCTGCAGGAAGCCCAATATTCACAGTGATCTGAGCATCTTCTGGGGTGCAGAGGACCCTCAGGTTGCAGCAGGCAATCCCAGCTCCTTGCAGGATATATCCTCTGACATTAATAATGTAATTTGCTTGAGAGTAGAAGATTGCTTGCGAGAGAGAATTCCCAGCCCATTGCTTGTAGCTCCCTTTGCTTGCTCCTGTTTTATATGCAAACGTCAATCAATCAGAGGGTCATAAAAAATACTGTATGACATTTGTGACTGACCCCAGAATGGCAAACAGTAAAAACTCTTCCTCACTGAAGGGAGTTTCCTTATCCAACTTCGTAATGCGTATTCACAAAATAGGTTTTATTTTCAAATAAGTGGTAAACAAAAAACTCCTGACTGAACCAGTGGGGTAAAGTAGACCCAACTAATAACTTAATCTCCTCTCACTATTGTGATATAAAGGGTGTAGCCTGAACAACCTCCAGTTTTATATGGGTATCAAAGAGGAGATACAGATTGGGAAATATGTTTGTATCTATCTGTTTTGTCACTTCTTGTGTAAGCAGCTTTTAAATCCCCTATAACGTGTGAGTGTTAAGTATCCTTAACTTCTACTGTGCAACGTTTTACTAGGTAAGTCCCTTTCTCTGTTGAGTATCTAACTCTTTTATGTGTACAGAGCAGAAGTAGTCAGAAGCATGGGCAAGTTAAGCTGATGGAAACTGCATTGGGCTGTTCTGCTTCTGATCCAGTGAGCCAGTCATTCCTCTCGCACAGGGGCCGTGCGGCTGCAACCATGACCACCGTATTACAGCCAGGGAACTTAATTTCAGTAGTTTAAATGAGGTGTGTGTCTCTCTCTTGCATGCTTGCACAGGATTTTTTGGTCAGAAAGGCCAGTTCTCGTGGTTATGCCTTCCACAGGAAAGATACACTGAACTTGGTAGGGGTCCGTATATTGCTAGAGCGGTGACAGAGGTACCCAAGCAGGGAAAATACCCTGAGTGTTAGAAATATTAAAAGACATTCAGAATGCCAAAAGGGTGCATACAGCAACTACTACTGCTTTATCCATGAGTCACAGGCTGGAGCTCTTTTTGACCTGTATGGTAGGCAGAAATTCTTTTTCATGAAGGATTGCAAGATTCTGACATTTTGTAAGGGTTTCTAATTAGGAATGAAGCATCAGTACTTTGAAGTAATTGACTTATTTTATTATTATTATTATTCTTTTCAGGTGAATTAGAATTTAAGATTTTGTATTGAAAGTTTTATTCTGACATATTTAAGAAAAAAAAACCACAACAAATGGAAACTAAGTAATTAAAAAATAAAAAAACCCCACAAATTCATTCTGACAGAACTGAAGCAGAATGTTTTGTTCGTGCCAGGATTTATTTTTTCCAAAGCAAAGTTTCTGCTAAATTGGCAATATTTGTAAGTCAGGGGAAAACATTATTTCGTTAAGGTTTCTCATCCCAACTTATGTCTAAGGGACACTTGGGCCACAAGTGTTACAGCCATGCAAAAGCTGTAGTGAAATTTTGGTAGAAGCAATGCCATACACACACAAAAATAGTAAAAGTATAAGCTAACAAGTCCATACACAGACAATGTGCATGTGCTATGCTATGCATGCTCAAACTTAAAATACAAGCCAAGAGCTGAAGATGGAATACAGCATCCAGTAGGTTTCAAAATCAGGTCATTTATTTCTATACACTTTTATAACCATTCAAAGTGCCTAATTTCAGAAGATTTTGTGCCTCAATTTTTATAGTAAATCAATGGAATAGCAACAATACATATTTCTTTGAGAGGGTGCTATGACATGGTTATTATCACTGTTGTACACACAGCACCTGAATATGTACACAGACACAGCTACTTGCCTGCGTATATTAAGTAATCACTGCTCTATCTGCATTAACAACATCCATTTCAACACAAAAACCTTGGTTTTATTCATTGATATGAATACTCTAGGCAATACAATGTTATGCCCATATTTTATTTTTTCCCCTGTACTTCAGTGGTTTTGCCAGAAATAACAACACATTTAATTACAGAGGAGTCTTAGCAGGTAAATGGTATAGAAGATTTGTGAGTTTTAATAGCTTTTGTCTATTGAAAAATACAAGTGAGATCACATTACTTGAGTAACCAGATTTTAAAAAAGCTAAAAATTAAATAAATGGTTTCAGCTGATTTAGGTTATTTCCAAACAGTAATGCAAAGTTGTAACAGAAATAATTTAGACATAGGTAAAGAACCTTCAAAATCAATAGTGCTGGAAGAAATGAAACATATGCTGATGCAATCAAACAGAATTGAATTTCATATAAATGTTAGCAAATCTATATCAGATTATCACTGCAAAAACTTCATTTTCATTGATTTATAATGTATTATTATTGTTTCCACCAAACTGCCATAGACAGCCATTTAAGCAGCTGCCAAGCGCCTTAAGGGTAAATAAAGGATGTCACTGACAGTGCTGGGTTATGGAAGTTTAAGAGACCAATAATTCACAAGTGCGGCAGGTGTGACATTCTGTATATTCATTAGTCTTTTATTTTAATCCTGTTGTCTAAGTCTTTTATAGTTTTTCATGGGAGGAGGATCAGTTGCAGGTTTCAGAGGGGAACCACAAAGGTTAAAGAGTGTTTGTGCTAGCCTGTTCCCCAGAGGGGCGGGCAGAGCGTTTTCATTAAGCAACCAAACGATAGAAAAATACAGTAAGATGTTGGCGGACAGTCCTGGGCTAGAGACACGCTGGCAGGTCTGTTCCTCCAAAAAGGAGCTAAGGAGTAGTCTTGAAATGCAACCCAGGCTATGGGTCAGTATACTTTTAATTAACGCACGGCACCTAACCCCTGGAAGTTTTGATCGTCTCCTACTGTCAGATGAGTAAAACAAATATGGTTCACATATGTTTGGTAGAACAGGATGGTGTGCACCCTGTTTTAACATGTGATTAATGCTACTGGTGTCAGTAGGGCTATTTACTCTCAAAACTGGGACTGGGAGAACATTTTTTGAACAATGTTTCATTTGCTTTGAGGTGCAGCAAATGCTCAGTGACTGACTAAGCTACTCCTAATCTCAGAACAAGGTTTTAAACAAAAGAAAGGGTCAGAAAAAGCCAATCTCTGTTTTAGTATAATATTTTCAAAGTCCCATGGTTTGATTTTCCATTTCCAAATGAATGTTTCATTGAAAAGAATTGCAAAAATTTAATTAAAGATTATTAAAAAAAATTAAAAGTTAAATTTATCATGCTGAAACAAACTTTCTGTTTTCAGGTCAAATAAAACAGCAAAAATGTGAGGTCAACCAATAACAACTGTTAAAAGACTGAAAATTGTTTTGGGCTGATACAAAGTCTTCCACACACAATTTTTGGTTCAGTCAGGAAACTAAAAAAGAGAAAATTCTCACCTTAGGTGAGAATAGGTCTCCTTACGCCTATAGTTAGGAGCATAATTAAGCATCCTGCTGGACCAGGCTCTGTTTGCTGCTCAGAAACTGAACATGTTAATTCTATAGTCAGTTCATTTTCCGTTTTTTCCTACATCCCATGTACTGGAAATACAATTTTAGTGTTTTCAAAAATAAAGTGCACCTTTAAGCATCTAAGGTGTTTCTTTTCAAAAGAGGCTTGAGACTTTCATGTTCATATTGACAGATGTTAAACAAAGATAACCCCCAAACCACTTTGTTTTCTCTATAATATCTGATGAGTCAAAGTTTGGATTGCCTTGTGGACATGCTAATTTTTTGTCAAAGAGGAAAAATGGTGCATTTGTTGTTTGTATTTTATTGGTGAGGAAGGAGAAGGAAATCTTGGGAAGCAGCATCCCTTATTTCACTACATTTACAGTGCTGTAATATATGTATTTGCATTTATTATAGTATGTGCTGGAAAAAGAGATGCTATTGGCAAGCTCCCATCCGAATGCATGCCCAGAAGAGGTGCAGAAACCTGTTCAATAATTCAGGCAATGATGACCTCAGAAGTATATGTGTCTGTTATCTGCTTTGGCTCATGTGATGTGATTTTTGGCTGCAGAGAAAGCTTATGGTGAAAATCATATCAAGTTGGCCAAGCCAAAATAAACACACACACATACATTTTGAGGTCATTTTTGGCCATTGAGATCATTCAACCCTTTCAATATTTAAAGGAGAAACAACATTTGCCATGATCATAAACATCTTATTTACTTTTTCCTCTGTTGCAGCATGATTACTTTAGGTAATAAATCCAGCCAACAAGGAGCTAAAGGACAATTATTGCACACTAACAGCATATGTTCACTGTCACACTAGCAGGGCTTTATACAAGTAAAAACCTGACATGCAGGCTAAAAATTGACAAGAAATACAACAGGGGATGAATGTGGTGGTCTCAGTTCACTTTCATGTAGATGCGTGTTCTTTACCACAAAAAGCATGATCTCACCTGGTTGTTACTGGCCTTACAGAACTGAAGGAACAGCAGCATAAGGCACCCTCTTAGGCCTGCTGTTGGTGTTTTATGTACAGCTCTCACACAGCTCACACAGGCTTGCATTACTGCCACTGTAAAGCACAGTGCTCCTTCTAGGACAAGTCTGGCATTCAAGGGTGCCCGTTGGTTGTATTTCAGTTCTCATGACTTCCAAATTCACTGCACCCCCTGCCAACCAAAACTCTTCCACAGCAAAACAAACAAACCCCTGCTTTTCCTGGTCCCAATCCAGCATGGTGACTCTTCAGCATGTATATTTGCACTGGTGTTGATTCCCATTATTACCAGTGGACCGAAGGTCTAATTGATTCCAGTGCAGCATGACAGGTTTTGGAAGCAACAAATCTGAATTATTCAGAAAATACAGCTCCCACAAATCGGAAAAGAACCGTGAATCTGAAGGCTGATTTAGAAGACAGGACATCAGATGGACGTTGGGGAAACTGAGATGCAATGTCTGCTTCAGACAATTCCTATATAATCTCAAGTGAATCATATAAACTCAATGGTGTTTTAATGTCCAGTCTGTCAAGTGAGGATAATATTTTTCTTCTTGATAGAGTTGAAATCTGTTAATGATACAGAGAGACTCAGATAAATGCTGCCAGATTCAGGAAAAGGATACTGCAGGTTTTGTGCTTTTGGAGAGTGAATGCGTAACAGGAATACCACAAAGAAGCTGGGAAAATTTATCCTGGCAAAATATATTTTTATATATATTTAATTTTGCAACAGAATCTCCTTATTACATAAAACACTGAATGGGGCAAGGAAAGGCAAAGCCGTGAAAGATCCTTGAGTACTTAGAGTGAGAATCATATTCATCAAGATTCAGGATGCACATCATTTTGCCTCATAAAAATTACGTTTATTAGTGTAGGCTTTGGATAGGAAGTAGTGCACACAGATAGGAACAAATGCATACAGAAAAACAGCTGGTGCTGAGGACCTGATGTCCATCGTATACAAATTTTTCTTTTTACCTCAGAGTAGTTAGCACAGGCTGAATGTCCAATTGCTGCTGGTGTGCATTAAGTGCGCTCCCACACCACATATTTCAGTTTATTGTCTCAGAAAAGAAACCATAATGCTCCACAATGCAAACCAAAGCTCACAAAGCATGGACAACCGCTACCGAAGTACACTCCTGAGCCAAATTAAAATACTCATTCGGACCTGTCCAAACTGGTCTCAATCTGGAGCTCTAAGTCATTCAGGTTGGCGAGTAGAAACCAGTCTCTAAACTTCCATCCAGCTTTACACTCTTCATTAATCCATTATCGTGTCTTTAAATACATATACTCCGTTACTAGCAGACTTTCATGGGAATATCATGCAAGCTATCTGCAAGAAGTCTTGCAGTGGAGGGACAGCATAGGTCATACTGGCACTGTAAGGGAAAATTACCCAAAGCCATCTTTCCTCCATTGCCTACCCTTTAAACCTAAATCGTTCTCTTCCTCTTATCATTGCAGGTTATCCAAAGAGAGGAGATTACAATAATCTGTATTAATTTGAGGGTGATGATGTGGACCTGCAGTTCTATCAAGCTCTACAGAGGTGTAGCTCACAGGTGTCAGCACTTAGTGTTTAGTCAGGATCGTGCCTATGTTTTTAGTGTCTAGCCTCAGAAATTTGATTGTAGCCTGGATTCATTGCAGAGTTACAGTGCTGAAGATTAACAACAGAAAGCTTAATATGAGTCAAGAAGAATGGCAGATAAACTGTTTCTCTCCATCAGGTGTCTCAGACATTTCAAAAGGTAGCACCTCACAAAGACTCATATTTGACGTATAGAAATAATATAACAAGGACTGAAAAGAAAGATCTGTAACTACACAGGACAAATCAAATATAAATGTTTGATTACCTCAGACCTGGGTCTAGCACAGGGGAATTTGATTCCTAGTGGTGACTTCATGGTGCCTTGGGAAGATGGGCTATTCTAGACTTGCCTGGATCGCCTTGCACAAGTGTAAATCTGAAACAAAAAACCAGATCTTTGCTTTTTGCCATTTAAATTGTTCTGTTACGAACATATATCGGCATTAACAGCAAAATCACGCAAAAGATGACCCGAGCGCAGAGTCCGGGTTCCTTTAGCAAAACCAAGTGAGAGCATCCTGCTTTACCGAACCCCCCCCTAAAGAAGCACACAGCACATCTTTTTCTCTCTTTGTTAGAGGAACCAAAAATATTGATGCCAGATTAGTAAAAAAGGAGACTTAAAAGTTGCCAAGTTTGGTTCATGTAACAATCCCAATGAAAAACATGTTTCCTGAGCACTCTCGGTAAGCGGAGGCCCTGCTGGAAGTCTCCCAGCGCCATACAACTTACATGTCAGCTGTCCTCTGCTGGGGAGATGACTACAGCATTGCTGGGTTTTGGACTATTTTGGTCTGAAAAGTTATTTTTTAAATAGAGAACCTAACTCTGTAACCTTTATTCCTACAAATATACTCACTAAAGTCACTGTATTTTTTTTTCCACTAAAATAAGGTCATTAATGTCAGGGAGAGGGTTTGGATTAAGAAACAAACTTTTTGCAGTGAAGTTTCTACTGCACTCTACACCAGTTTTTGTATATTTCTGCAGTATATAACCTGTTATCAGATGTATGCAAGAGAACTGTTTGCACGTTATGGGAAGAAGATAGATAAATACTGGTTTTTAAAATGGAATAGAGTATCATGAGACAATCAAATATGTTGGAACATGTTGACATAAAATGTAGAATTTCCTGGACCCAGGGATTTAGCTGTCAAAGTAAGAACATGTTTAAGGTTTGATTCTCCTCTCTCCTTACATGAACAGGCCTCCCATTAATGTCAGTAGGAGTTATACACACAAAAAGAGAAGATAATAGACATAAGTAGTAAACAGAGTAGGAGAGTAGAAATAGACTCCAGTGGAGCTAGAAAATGCATTGTTCCCTTTTCTTTCCTCTGCAGAGCTTGCATCATTGTGTTTTTGTGCATTTCCAGGAAAGCAAAATTTTGAATTGTAGAAACATATTTTGACTAGTTCTCATCTTGAAGAAATGCCACGAGAAATGAAGGATAGATGGATGCTAGACTGACAGCTAACATATGATAAAAATAAAGCAGTTAACAAGCTCCAGTGAACACAGGTGGGCAGTGAATCAAAGTGTCTTAACATATTAACCTATACAGTGTGGCTCCTGTGCAGTTTTTCAAAGACATCTTGCTTTTTTCATTACTGATGGAGTGAGAATTACTTTTCAGTACCTTTTTTTTTTTGGTTACTGAAAACCTTTATTATGTGTTCAGCAGAGAATAGCTCTTGCAACTATGCAAGCTCCATTCTTTTAGCTATTGCTGATACTATTGATAAATAGAAACAGAGGAGATAATAACATTTAAATAAGACTGTGGGGTTTCTCATTAAACTTAATTCCCTTCTTAGTCAAACTTCTGTTTTCCTGATGGACGTTCATTGACTTTGGTGTTACTCTTAAGTTGTCCTGGAATGGAGAATCAAGCTTATTGGCCTTAACCCTCCGCAAGTAAATCAGTGTTCATGTAACGGTTATTCCTGTGTTAAAGCCCTTTCACTTTAGCACAATACAAACAACAATAGTTCCACAAATGGTCTCCTAACAGACAACCCCAACCCATTTTTTCTTATCTTCAAAGGACTTTGTGCTGTCGACCAGATCGAACTGCAGATGACACTGTCTAGTTAAAGCTTAGCAGGCAATGCTCTGGCAGCCTCACTGCTATTTTTCCTTTTATATATCAAAATCTATGCTTGAAAACAGCATCTGCATGTGACTTTGTACAAGAGAGTGAAGGATCACAGGGGCTCTGGTTCATCAAAAGCGGCTAATACTACCAGCATGCTTTAAGTTCAGTCTGGAAATGAATGAAGCAAGCACAATTACTGGCACTGTGCCTAAGCTTACCTCCTGTATGTGCGGTGGTAAACCCTGAGGTCTTAGCCTCCTGAACATCCACGTGGGGCAAGATTTTGGAGAATTCTGTGGTTCCTGTGCTGTCTGGACACTTAGTTTGATTTCTCTGAAAACCAGGATAGTTGAGGAGAGGGTGTGGTGCCTGCCTGAGTTTTGCTCTAAGAAGGTCATAGCCAACACATGCACGTTAGTATTGAAGTACTATAACATCCTTGGGTTAAGCAGAGTCTTGGGCACCATTTTCATAGCAGCCTCCAAAGCTATCCTGCCTAAGGTATTTGTTCCACTTTGTAGCTCCATTAGTGCTTTTTCTGATTTTTTTTTCCAAGTTCTGTTTCCTTTTCTCCTATTCCCTATTATATTTCCTTTTTTTTTTAATCACAGATCTGCTTCATAGTTTATTTAATGACATTTCTTGTCATAATAGTAATTAAAATCTTATTAAAATATTTTACACAAATGCTCATGGAGCTCCTATCATCAAAGACTGCTTTGTCTTCTGCCAAAGGACAGAGCTAAGCCAGCATTATTTGGACCTGCAGGCCATTGTTTAGGATTCAATGTAGTTCTACAGCCCCTTGGTGCTCGGCTGCTGGAGGGAGAGAAAAGGTAATGGAAGGAAGTTTTGAGATTCGTGATGGGTACTGAGAAAAAGGAAGAGGTGTTGTCCACTGAAAACATGGTTGAAGGTGAGCTTGAGCATCAGGGCATCCAAGGTGCTACCAATGTCCCATTTCAGGAAGAGTGTAACATGCTCAAAAGTTGTGTATGTTTTTAGGTGAGACTGAGAAGATCTGTTCTGTAGACTGAACTACATCTGCTTATTTATGACAATAGCATTCTCAAAACCACTGATCTTAGACAGCATGGAGTTATTCCCTTAGAGTGAGCAGGAAGGGAGAAAGCAGCAGTGTCACAGCAACAGATTTGTCCAGCAGATTCCTCCATTGCACCAGGTTTGAATGTATAATCCCTCCAAACAACACTGCCTTCAACTTTTTTATAGGAAGAAGAGGAGTCATGTCAGGAGTACCTGCCCTACCAGTACAGCAAATGTTGATATAGATACATTTCCAGTTTTGTTTTCCTTCAGAACGTACTTCTTTTTTGGATACAGGCACCTAAGCATAGTTTGACTCCTTACAGTATAGCTGCTAAATTATGCACACATCATGGACCCTTTTGAGACGGTCAATGATACAATCTTTATTACTGGACTGGAATTTCTCTGTTTGAGGTTTTTCGTGATTTAAAATATTTCTTGTTTGTGTATGGTTCTCCTGGCCACTATACCAAAGAAGGAAAAGAAGAGATAAAAAGCACTGAAAGTGATTCAGATGGTCCTTTGGTGCACGTGGCGGACTCAAAATCATACCGTTATTCATGAGAATCTGGGCAGTCTGGTTGGGTAAAACCCTTGCAGATGGCCTGGCTCAGGCAGTCGGCTTGTTGTTGTACTTGTGTTCCTTGGGTGTCTATTCTGCTGCTACTTAGAGATCAGAGAACCTGATCTTGTGCCTTCTGAAATAATTGTCAGTTTTGCAATAAGCTTCATTGAGAGCAAGGGCAAACCCAGAGCACATGGCAGAGGAGGCAATGGGTGGGTACGTATGATGCAGCCACTATAGCTGAGATTTACACGACCCGTTTCAAGGACAATACAATAGTCTTTCTAACAGGGCTGCCATAATTTAGAGCTGCTCTCACAAGCAGTCAGCTGACACTGAGGGCTGTCATGTGTCACACAACACCACACTGCATCCTTGTCCTTCTTAGAGAGGTAGTCTGCATCCCCAGCAGATAACAAGGCTCCAAACAGTGCAGAGGTTGCAATTACTTTTTTTTTACATTCCTTTTAGCACGATTGTAGTAAACTAAGGCATCACACACACTATCATTTCTGAGCAGGCTCAAGCAAACATTCCCATCATTCTCCACTACAGGCAGAAGACACTATATCCTGCTTATACTTGGATGCCATGAAGTGCCTCATCCATCCCACAAGAATTCCCTCTCCCTTTTCCAGACTTCCTGAAAATGTTAGCCACCTGTTTTCTCCTCTTTTTCTATTATCCCCTCATGATGCAGGCTTTGCTCCATCCCTCCCTGTGACTCTCCTTTTATAAGACAGTCCCTCATTATTCCTCATGCTGGGTTAGTAGCGTACACACCACAGCGTATCCCCAAGCTGCTCTGTTTACTTTCAGCTCTCTATCCCTTCTGTCATCCTTCAACAGACAGAAGCTCTCTGCATTCAGATTATGTTTCCCCCTTCTCCACCCAATCCTTGTTCCTATTTCTTTCCTTTTTACTCAGGTCTCGGCATGTCTCCTTTTTCTCTCCCCTTATTGATACTCCTGCATCAACCTCACTAGACACATATTTAAGATAGTGATATTTTTAAGCTGACATAGGAAGGTGGACAGTAACTGAGATGTGGTGTTTTTGTCACATTTGAAGATATTTATCAGCTGCTAACCCCAATTTTTAGGTCTATAGGTAATTTCAGGGCTGGCTGAAGCTTCTTGCTCAGTTTTCAAGATATCTGGATGTCAGTGCCTGTACTTACCTCTTAGGAAAAGATGTGGTTGTCTATACTGGGTACTATGTAAGTCTGGGGATGGAAAGGTACATATGGTGTGTGCTTCAGTCATGCCCTGGCACACACTCTGGAAGTGTCCGAGACAGTCATCTGGACTTGGGAACACAGGGTGGAGATCTGTCATTTTATCTCCGTCTGCTCCTTTCTGACCTTCACCTCCATGAAAAGGTGAAGTCTGTGACATTCTCGGATATTTAGAAGAGGGTTGGAAGGAGCTAACACAATGCTGAAACACTGCAGATAGGTTGACACATGCTGTCATTTTGGGATTAACACTTTGAACATATAGTCATCAGGTATGAAAATCTTTCTACTCCAACACATGTCAGTGTTGCAGAGACAGCTGTAAATAATCTAGCTGTATTAAGTTTTTCAACATGATTCTACTGTGCTGCAACAGCAGATCCTAAATTTTTGCAAAGCCTTATGGAGGGGTTGCATGTTCACACATTCATAGGGATGGCCATATTGGCTCAGATGAAGGATCTGTCTAGCCCGGTATTCTGCTTATTAGTGGTCATAAGAAGATGCTGAGGGGAGGGAGGGTAAGGACAGGACTGGTATATATGTTCATTTGATGTCCCTCCTGTTATTTTCAGCTCAGAAGATTTTTCTGGTCCTGGTGTTTGTCTATTTAGCAGTCTTCCAAGCCTTTTTTCTTCCACGTGTTTGTTCAATTTCCCCATTAAAACTATGAAGAGCTTTGGACTCCCAAATGTCCTTTGGCAAAGCATTTTCCAGATGTGTTACCTGCAGCATGAAGAACATTCTGCTTTCATTTGACCTGAACCTGGGTCCTACTAGCTTTACTTGATGTCTGCGTTAAAGTCTGTGTTTAAAGCTCAGGTACTGGAAGAGGCAATCAACAGGCAATGCCTACTCACCATCCTTGTGTTACCACCTCACATTGCTGTTTTTGCCTTGCTAAACTTTATTCTTACAAAAGAAAAGGCTCTAACAGACAGTGAATGTCCACAGAGTGTAATCTGTACTGATTTTGTGAAACTAAATTCTTGGCAATCTGTCTCCTTCCCTCCCTCCCGTAGCCCAGGCCAACCAGATGCTCTAATTCAACATAGCCCTGCAGCAGCCTCCACCATTGTGTTCATGTAAACTTTGAGCGTTAGCTTAGAGCAAAAAAGGCTTACATAAGTGATGTCCTTGGTCTCATGCACAGAGCCAGGATACATGACGTAAAGCACTCCCTTTCCTCCTTAATTGTATAATTTAAATGTATTGCATTTCTTTTTTGGCAAAGAGGTCCTTCTTTCACATGTTGACTGCAGGTTCTTAAGACTGTGCCCAAGTGGCCACAGAGTGCTCCGTACTGACTGACCCTTCACAGCTATGTTTTCAGAAGAGATTGAGGAATGTATCTCAATTTGCAGGCATTCAACTTAATACACTGTAGAAGTACCTGATTTATCAGCCAGGGTCTACCACCGTCTGGTAAAAACTGAGATTAATTGACAATGTCTCAGGCCAGACACCCAAAACTGTGACAATGTAGATTAATTAAAAAAAAAAAAAACAACAAACCACAGGAAACTCTCGTTAAATAGGGATCTCAAGATTCAGTCCATTACTAAAAATAGTTAAGGATGTAGATTATTTTAATAACTCATCAGATGCTTTCACAGGAGATATAATAAAGCTTGCTGTATTCCTTCCACAGAGGCAGCTTGAATATGAAATAATGCTTCTGATTTTTAAACACTGATAGATACAGGTATTAGGACCTTCTCTTTGAGCATCCCTCTGGATGGCTGTACTCACACTTTTTCCATCTCCTAGGTTCTACACTATTATCTCTTTGTGGGGTAGTGAACACCTTTTTCCTGAGTAGATCTTAGACTATATATTCTTCTGTCTGTCCACTACTTTTCACTCTTGACAAGCACCTCAAACAGCTTTTTCATAGGTGCTTTTTAGAAGATCAACTATAAGTCCTTTCAGTGTGAATTCAATTTGATTTTATTTGCCTAAACTAAGTATGTGGGATTTAATTGCTTTGAATTTTATAAATCATTTTAGTCTGTATGAGGGCTGTCTGCGGGTATTCACATAGTTCTGTGCCCATAATTGTCGATGTGGTGTCTTTTATGAAACTCCTACAGATGCACACACGCTCTTCAAGGGGGAAAAAAAAAGAAATAAAAAAAGAAAACAACGCTGTGTTTTGAGTTATAGCAGCAGCCAAATACGTCCTGAAACTGGTTAACTTACATGCATCTTGCATCTTCCTTAAGGTTAAAAAGAGCCACTTCATTTTAAAATAATGTAATAAAAACACTGCTGTCAGGCTGAGACCTTGTCTGCCAAGTCTAACCCTCAGATGAAGTTTTACAGCCAAGTTATAAATCCCTAAAAAACGGAGCTGGTAGTGAGGGTATTGACAGAACCTTATCTAAGGAGTCCTGTCCTGATGGGGAGGGGGGCTCAAACTGGGGGTTTCAAAACAAAGACAGTCTGATAGCAGAGTCTCAGTCAGTTGCACAGATAGTTTGGCCATACGCGGTAAGCATCATGCTCGTTTATTTATTTGTTTATGGGTGTGTATTAACCACCAGGGTTTGTATATTCTCAACCTTCCTTTGATCCTTTTTTTTAAAAACAAGAGTTCTGCCATCTGTAAACATTTCTGTGCTGACCATGCCTTTGGCTTAGTCAACATATGAAATCCATAAAGGCTTATTTTTTGATAAAAGAAATGGCTAAAGACAATTGACATTATCGTTTGAAGTTCATGGCATTTCATGTTAATTTAGTAATGTAGAAACGGAACAGAGGCCTGGATTTGTGTAAAGAACTTGTCCAAGGTTGTAACCCTTAACATATTTTGTACATGCTTTCTCTTTCTGTTTTTGTCTCCTATATAAGAAATTTAATATGATTTTGATTAGTTTCTGATGAGTTGAAATTTCAGTAAGTGCAACTCCAGTACTGGAGTTTTCTGTCACTGCTATATTTGGACAACAACTCAGGAAGACTGCTGTATTTGCTTTATTGTTCAAATAATAAAAGACTGTATTTAGAAACATCACTGAAAGACAAAATATTCCTACTGTGTACCTAAAACTGTGTTGATCCATGTATAATGTTTCTCAGAACATTCTGGTCCAAAATGGCTTCAATACTGAGTCAAGAAGAGCATTCAACACAGCTAAATCCCCTTCTTGACTCTGACAGAATGCCACTAACTTATGACATGACTTCAGTTGAGTCACTTAACCTTTCTGTAGTTCACATTATCTCACCAGCTGTCAAATGACGATTGAAATCCATATTAACTGCAGAAATACCGTGGGACTTTACCGATCAAAATGCAAGGAGTTACAGAGGTGGCTTATGGTTTGCAAAAGGTATGAGCAGATTTCTGAATGAAAAAAGTTCTGTCCATATATCAAGGATACTGACTTTACTATAGCTAAGACTATTTTTTTGGTATAAGCATTATGGTTAATCTGTGTATACCCATTCAATGAGTTGGAAGAAACGTCTACATACTAAAGTAATGCAACAAGCTGGGACACCATAAGCATTTTAGAGTGATAGATTTGGGGCAGTTTCTACCCATTCTATTCATGAGGCCAAGGTCTTCACACAGATAGGGTCATAACCTTGGGCCAGTCAAGGATAATAATGATCACTTTTGTCATTCACACAACGAGGAGCAATGATGCGGTCCCTATATGTTAATGTGAAGGACAGATCCACTCTTTCAGGCAAGGCAGGACTCAGGCACTTTTGACAGGTGAGAAGCGTATGTATACGTGAAACTGTTCCAAAAGCCGTATTCTGTAGTGATCAAAGATCTGTTAAATGCAACAGTGCAGGACCCTAAGCAAGAAACTGAGCAGCTGCATTTATTTTATGCGTCTACATTTCAGAAGTAACTCACACAAACATGAATGGGGAGCTACAAATTGGGAAGTGTCAGCATGGAGTCCAGACTCGCTGGAGCTTGGGACTCCCAGAATCCCTTGATGGAAAAAACCAGCAGCAGTAATAATCTCTAGTATGCTGAAATGGAATAAGCACCGGCCATGTTGTAGCAACATGGATACACCCGTGCATAGCCATCAGCCTAAGAACAGAGCCCTGGCTCTGGCTGACCCTCAGTGCTGTTCCTGTTCCAGGGTTAGATGTCAGTGCAAAGGATGTTCAAACCTCAAATATTATGATCAAGTTTTCCACACTAGGATTTAGAAAATGGGAAGCCTTGCTGCTCTAGTAAAATGTCGGTATATGTGAGACTTCAATCACAAAACCTCTCAGTCCCTCTATTCTCTCCGTAACTACAATGAATATGAGCATGTTTGCTTCCATTCTGTGCATCTGGTAGTTCCTAGGACTTCTGACTGAACCTGGGTCAGTGGTAATACCACAGTAACATCCTACTGTGTTTAGAATGTACACCCAGCTGTGTTTGTAATTTTTAGAGCTGAAACACAAGCTGCAGCATCTCAAAGAATAACAGGGGAAACAAAACAATGCAGCAAGCCAGCATCCATCATGTGCTTTTTCTGTTGCCTCCCAGAGTTTTCATTTAATTTTTCAGTGAAAACTTTTGTGTCAGTTAATAGAAATTCAATCAACTATTTGAACAGTAAATCCAAGATGGCTAGCACAAGAAGAAATTCTACTAACAGGACAGTGGAGCGAGTCCTGAAAGCTCAACTGAAAATCTACTTGTTAAATCCTGTTCAGAATGTACCATGCTACAAGATGTTTCTACAGCCTTCTAGTTAGTAAATATCATATTTGCTGTGCTTTAAGATATAAGGCTTAGTTCACATTTTTTGTCTTCATGCTCCATTCAAAGCTGGGAGCGAGTGCGCATTCCTGTATTGTCCCATAGCAAAGGTCCATCTAGCTCAGTACCCTGTCTCCAACACGGGTAAGGAATGAATTAGTAGACAAGAATTTAGGAACAGGGTAAGCATGCAGCACTGCCTCCTCAGTTTTCCCAGCTTCTGACAAATTGTGTCTCAGAAACCTCCTAAACCAGAACTTGTATTTTTGTGCTCTATTTCTCTGGTTAGACATGTGTGGGGAGGGAGATGTTTTTCTGCAACTAGGAAGGACACTTCTTCCCTATTAGACGCAGAACAGTTATATCATTGTCCCCCACGTTTTGGTTAGTTGCCTCAGGTATTAACAGTAGGAAGACTGAAGTAGCGCAGATGTCCAGCCTCAACTGGATAAGCCTATCTGGGGCACTGACAAGTAGTTGCAATGAAAGCTATAGTCATGCTGCTTCTACAGGCTATAATCTTTGAAGGCTAGAATGGTGACTGTGAATTTATAGCTTCAGTCTTAAAGAGGGGAACCTTTTTGTGAAATCATATTCAAGCTTAGGAACCTAAAGTTAGGTCCTGAAATCCGAAAATCAAATACCCTGCTTTGTGAAAATGCAGACCATGGACCTACGCAGATGAACCGTTTGCATATTCTCCAAAACTGGCAAGAAAAGAAGTTTGGAAGGGACTAGAACTGGAAATGCTGAGCCTGGGACTTTGCTTGTTGGGGCAGTAGCACTCTCTCTGCCTTTTTTTAACACTATATGCTTAATATTTAATAAGCACTCATCTGCTTAATATCTGAGGCTTTGTTTGTAGCATACCATTATTGCAGAATCTAGCAAGTGGTCCTAACAGAATCCCTGTCTTGGCAAGCTGAGGGACATCTAGCACTCAGGGCTGTGTTCTCCCAACCAAAGTCAGGCTGCCAATCAATCTCTTTCACCTTTTTGGTGTGCAATATTGAAACTCTTCTAGAAAGGACCTAGAAATGCCATTCTATGGCAAGGTCATATGAGATGCACAGAAGTGGCACATTCAAGCCCATCCATATTACAGATAAATGCATCTTTTTGCTTGTTTTAGCTGGTAACAAGAAGGAAGTTTTATTCATGGTTGCATACTACTCTGAGTCCGGACTTGGATTTGGGATTATGTTTAGTGAATGTGGATGCAAGGAAGCATGGGTTTGAATACCAGGCTAGTTCTCAAAATGAAATGTAGATTTTATCTTAATGCCCAACAGTAGTGCAATAAACAACAAAATCAACATCTGTCATTGGCAGTTTGTTACCTCTTTGATTTTCCATATGAGAAGAGTCTCGTTTTGGGGTTTTCTTTCTTTTTTTTTTGTTTTAATAATCACTCAGTGGACACAGAAGGCCCAACAGGTTGGCGGACTGTGCCCTGTATTTTGGGAAGTGGTCAGGCCTACAGTATTGCCAAAGGAATTTTCTACCTTGGACATGGAAGGTCTTGGTTGTCTACAGTGTTGGCACTTTTCAGGAGGAGTTTGAATGGGGCAAAATGTTAAACGTGGGGTAGGGAGAGGAGTGTGTCTGTCTAAGTCAACTGTTCTTGCCCCCTTCCCCGACTCCCCATGCTCAAATACTGTAATTGAAAATGCGTTTGTCTTGTTTACCAAATACCTGAAAAAGACTGTCATTGAAATGAATGGTTTGCTGGGCTATACAAATGTAGAAACAAAGACATACACCTAGACAAATGAATAAGGGCTGACATGTAGATTGCAAACTGTGTTAAAGAAGCTGCTTCAGCTAGGTCTCACAATGTTAACTTTCATGTGGAACTGCTTAAATCAGAAATCTTAAATTTGTTACCCAAGAACTATGGAAGAGAGTATATCTGTGTATGAAAAATTAAAACTCCGATCTCAGAGGCCATCTTTCAAGATCAATGAAGATCCACATAGTTTTGTGTAAAGGCAATCAGATGCAAGATTTTTTTTTTTTTTTGCCTTTTAATACTTTACTGCAGGTTTAATTGCAGCAATATTTCAATGCCAAAGAGAGTAATTTGCAGCTTGAATACAGCATTAGATCTGCAATACCCGACATTTTAAAACCTCAGTGTAAAAATGAGCATTTGGTACTAGTACCACAAGAATTCTCATTTCCTGTTCAACTTTCAAAGAAATTGAAGTTAAATGTCTATATTAACGTTTATAAAATTTTAGGAGTGATTCCCTTATTACATAATTAGCTTAAGCACTCTGCATATCTGCCAATTAGAGACATTACTCAGAGCCTGCCCTGGAACAGCTGCATTCCTAGACAGAAAAAGATACTAATGTGGCCCTGGGGGAGAGCTCTCCATTTTGACAGAATAAAACATTCTTGGAATACAGTTATTACAATTCATAATTGTTCACTTTAGGGAAAAAAAAAAGAAGGGGAAAAAGTATCTTGTTAATAAAACAAAGATTTCTAATAGCTTTAAATTCATATTTCAAAATTCTCTGCAGCTGAGGATGCAGGTAGCCGGAGGGGCGTGAGTTCTCCATGTTATGTATAACAAGGAAGTAAAAGCAGGAACTCTGACTACATATGGCTCCCTAAATCTGATCAGATAGTGACAATAGGGATAAGTATTAGAGGCTAGCACTGTGATTCAGCTGATTAAACATGAGCCCAAACCGCATGAATTTAGAAGTAGCAAAGCATGTGAGTCCGTTTGGCTGCATCTGTGACACCGTTACCAGGTGACGGGATTTCATCAAAAGAAACATAGAAAAGAGGAAATAAGGCAAAAATTTAACTTCTTTGGAGTTATCACAGCAATTAATGACTCTCCAGCAGACGTGATCAGGAATAGCTACGCTATTTAAAAAATCTCTTAATTACTACAAATTGTTTTCACTGCTTCTCCAGCAGTGTGAGAGAGAGAACTACGGTGATGTCTAGGCTGCTTAGGTCAAATGGCTTAAAGCACATGGGATCTAACAATGAAGTCTAACAGAGCATAGCTGTGTGGTACCCAAGAAAAGCTCAACCAGGGCTGTAATGAATGTATCCTGCTGCACAGATCTCCTCATCCTGGAAGTCTGGAAAAATGGTGGCGTCTTCTGCAATGAAACTGTTGGTGCTTCTGGATTATTTCTGACTCTTGGGGGAAAAAACCACCATGCCCTTACAAGCTAAATAAATTCACATTTAATTGAAAGAAACCTAAAATTTTATTCCAGAGGGCCCAATGTCTTTTTTGCAACTTCAGACTCACTTGAGAAGAAGCAAGATAATTGTAGCTCTCACTACACTTTAAAACAGTTCTGAATATCTGTGTCCCATCTGGGCGACCTTTAACAAAGCAATTATCACTCCTGTTTGTGAGAACAGTGCTCCTATTTCCTGCCTACAATTCAATGTGATAGAAACTATGGAGAAACCTTAATAAATCTTTCTGACTTGAAACTCCTTTTCTTAGTCAGATGTAAAAGACCCTTCCAAAACCATCACACTTTCATACCCCTCAAAGTGGTGTCAAGTGCTTAGCATGTTGCCAAAGTGTAAGAGAGTCAAACCAATGCAGTTCACTACAAGCCAGGGCTGCCTGTTTTGCTGAGGCATTGGAGAGAGCAGTCATAGTGTTAAGTGAGGCATATCACACGCTGTAGGTGCCTAATTTCAGCAGTTCTTTCCACTGACTATGTATAGAGATTAACTAAAGGAGCTTTGGAGACCAGGTAGTCTGAATTGCTCATTTCTTTTTTGACTCTGAGAACTACAAGAAGTCAGCGACTCAATTAGAAGATCTGAAACTAGACTGGTCTGCAATCTGCAACACTAGCATTGATTTTTAAATTTCTTTACCCCTCCAACTGGGAAATCTGGGGTTTCAATGTAGATCTGACTTTAAAAACTGTTTTATTTGTATTCATATAGTGGTGATAAGACCATTACATAATTCATATAGCATCCATTAGTTATTACTGAAGTTTAAGAAAGAAGAAACTAATTTTGTTTAATTTCAAACCTGCTCTGACACTGTAGCTTTCTAAGCCCAACATGAACCTCAATGAGTTAGTATTCAGCTGAGGAAAGGTTGTCTAAGAAGTAGGAGAGATTAAAAAAATCCATGGAAAAAATAGGGTGAAGCCAGAAATGACTATACAGGAATGAAAAGTGAAGATTGCAAAAGAAACAGAACACAGAAGAGAGAACTTCAGCAGAATATGCAATATAAGGAAACACAAAGGCGATGGTATTATATTGGTGGAGTTTACATTAGATTGGTCCGCAAATATCCACAATTATATTCTTTCTTATTATGAACTGAGAGTGCTGCTGGAACTGATCTTTCTATCTACTGCATACATACATACAACAATTATATATGTTTTCACAAAAGGGATCTTGCTAAATGTATTTTGTTTGCGTGATGCTAAGCGTCCCAGCACTGAGGTTCTTACTGATGTATGCATTAATTGCGATTTCTGGTTACCTTAGTGGTAAAAGTAAAGTTGAAAAACCCTGATTTTTGGTCAGCACCTGAACAGAGGAGGGTTTAATGAAGATTAGTTTGCACATTACCTAGTAAACTTAATCACAGCATGTTCCATTTTCGTTCTTTCTAATATTTAGGTTGGGGTACATTTCAACATTCATAGACTATTTTTTTCCTGCTCTACCCACCAATCTTTTATTATTTTCTTGGAAGGAAGTTAGAAATCTTAAGATATCTCTTCCAATTTTATATAAGCTGGACTGGATTCTTTGCTTACTCTAGACAGAGACCAAGACACTTATTTTTCTCTTTTAAATCGGGTGTAGCTTTTCTGTAGAAGACATGACCAATGGTTCAGGAATTACAATCTGCGAAACAAGCAATGGGCTTTTCAAATGGACTGGTGGCTTCCAGGAATATCTTTCACATAAAGAAAAGGACCTGCAGTCTTCAGAAACACACTGTGGGGCAAAGTACTTTGCTATGATGCTTAATGGCACTAGATAGAGGGGGACTAGATTTCCAGTGACACAGTTATGGATCCCCACTAATTGAACTGGTATGTCTAAGAGGAACTGAATTGTCTAATCAGTTACAGAAACTGGACTGGTTGCTCCCACAGGCCATTTCTTAGAGTGGTGACTGTTAAGTGTATGTTGCTCAGGCTCAAAACTTATTAGACACTTAGTAAAAAGTTGCCACGTGATGGTGGCAAGCAATATGTTATGGTATTTACAGAGTGCATTGGTAATTTTGCTGCTTATTAATACCTTTATGCTTAGATACAAAAGAGAGGTAAGCAAGCTCTTGCCAGTGTTGTATTTTTCAGGCAACAGAAAATTAACAACCCAAGATATAAAGCTCTGGCTGTGACACGATGAATTAGCAGATATTAGGGCATGAATACGAGTTATGAAGACTGAATTTACACATGATATGGTCAGCTGAATAATATGCATAATTCACAACAATCAAGAAAGTGGGAATGGTGAGATAAGATTTGGGGTAGGGCTCTCAAAGCCTTCAGGAAGCTTCGTCCTTGTTGCTAATTAATTGGAATTTTCAACTTCTGGCAAAAATTCTAGCAGACAGCCTGCAGGATATGATCTGTAAGATTATTAGCCCAGACCAAGTAAGCTTTGTAAATGAAAGACTACGACCAGAGAATTACAATGAAAATACTGAATATTATCTAAAAAGCTAGTGGCATGCAGGAACCCTGGCAGCCTACACAACCAATGATAAAAAGACCTTTGAGGAAATAATCCTGAGGTTTCCTATATGCACATTAGGAGAGAAGTCAGATATTTGTAAACTGGTAAGAACTTTTACATGAGGCTCTCAGAATAAATGACATTTTAAAAATTACCTCTGCTAGGAAGATTTTTCAGTGGAGGATGGTGCAAGTCAGGTGGATGTCTCATGGTTCTTTTCTTTGTTTTCTAGTATTTTTGGAAGAAGAAAAAGTTAGCTTACAATTGGGCAAGTAATATGATTGCTGACTATATCAATGTGACACTTAATAGTCACACAGGTAGTTCACAATAATGTAAACTGTTACATTAAGTTAACGTAAGTGTCCATATTTAAAAGACTATCAATAGCAATAATATTTTCATTGAAAAGTGTGTAGGTGTTTAGTTGCATCCCACCTCATTATGTTTGTCAGAAAGTTACTGTGACTTCATTATTTCCAGAAATGTGTTATTTTCTCTTGCATCTGCAATGCCTCCACAAGCTTAGCATCACTGACATATACTCAAGGCAAAATAAGTGTAACATCTATAGAAAAGACAACTTAACCTGCTTTGGCTAATGAAACATCTGCTACCAAACAGTATCATAATTCAGAATAGCAACTTCAGGAGAGCTGAAATCAAGTGAAGCATATACATAGATAAATAGTTTCTACAATTTATTTTACCATTGCTTTCACTGAAGCAAGCCCAATATGTGTAATATCTTCTGTGATCTGGTATGCATTGCCACTTATACCAGTATATTAAAGTTTCTTGAATGCAGTAATTTTGCCATGACATTTTTAAAAATCTGACCAATTATTAGAAACACACAGCTGAGAGATAATGCGAATGCTAATAAGTAAGAGGCAATATCCGATTTAAAAAACAAAGCAGCCTGTTTTATCCATTCCTTATTTCTAGTAATTCAAGTGTGTTATTCGAAGAGTTTAGCCTTCTGGCAGAGAAAGTTACTTAAACTGTGTCCCTGAAAGTCAGCCGAAATACCGAATTACCACATACAACTTGATTCCAGGGGCTGGTTTTGGTGAAAACCAGTCTCTGGCAATCTTATTCCACAAGAACCAGTTTTTCCTTTATTAAGATAAGGTAAATGATGCTGCCAGATGATGCAGTATGGCATAAGTACTGACCTGAAAGTAATTTCTCCTTATGTGTAAAGTCCCCAGTGCCTCTAACATGATCTTGCCATGGTACTGAAAGATGTTCAACCTGAAATTACACCAAGGAAATAAGGATCAAGATGCCCCTCAACTGATTTACTATCACTATCACTTGCAGTAAAAGAATATGACCTGCTGATGCAATACGTAGGAAGGATGGGAAGGAGGAATAATACTACGCTGTGAATCCTGTGATGACTCCTCCAGGTTGATCACAGAGGCTCAGGAAGGGAAAATGTTCCTCCAATCTAAGAGCATATAGGAGACCATGTCCTGTCCCTGTGACGATGAACACCGTTCCAGCAGTAGTTACAGAAAGCATCATTCCACAGCTCCACAGAGTAAGAATGAAGCTGAGAATGGAGAGAAGTGGCAACAGTGAAAAAGATGTAGTCAGATTCAGATGAGAAATCGGATGTAAATTTTTGTCTGCTATTTTGTTTGAGGGTTTCCCCTTACTTGAAGGCCTTAAATCAAACCTGAGAGTGTGAGCCCTCTTGTTTAACTTCGGGTGTCTTCTGCATGTACCTCTGCTGCTGAGCAGGTCATCCAGACTTCCTTCAGATTTAATGGGGAAACATAAATATGTGCAAACAGCACTTGATTAATCCAATCTGCTTTAGGAAGATTTAAAGATAACTTTTTTGTAATAGCTGATAAAAATATAGTATTTCCTTTTTCATTCCATTTTTATGAAGAATCTCCAGGACTAGCTCACAGGTGGACACGTCATATGAATCTCACTCTGCATGGCTTTAGTGTCACATGCAAGAGAGCAACTGAAAGATATGGAACCTAAATGGAAAAATCCCTAGGTGAAATCTGAAGGCCAGTATTATGCATGAGGCTAGAGAAGGCTCTTAGATAGATCCCTCTGGCCTTAAAATTTCAATTCTAGGAAATAATGCCTGACTAGGAGTAAAACAATCAAGACTGAAGTTATGCCAAAAGGTGAAGATACTGTAGTTATACTTAATTTTAAAGCTAGTTATCTAGTGTCCTTTCAAAAGCCAAGTAATACTGGCAGTAGAGGATATAATGAATGATACTGCAAAACTTAAAATCTCCTGGAATAGCTGAAAGTAGTAAATGAAAATGGAAAAGGAGCACAGATGTGACTTCTGAAAGGAACAGTGACAAAAACAGAAGGAGCTGAACCTCACAAAATGCACATGCCAAAGTTATCACTTAAGTTTGGGTGTTTATGCCTGTTAACAGGTATAAAGGAAAAAAGGAAATCACTTTAATGGAAAATGGCTTATGTATAGTATATATATGTATGTTGTGCTATATAGCTCTTAGGAAGGCATAGCTTTTAGGCTCTCTCCAAATGATACTAACTTCTCTTGCCACATGGATGTTTAGGTATTATTAGGCATGGAATTTGAATGCGAGAATGAGCATTGCAGGATTAGCCCTTTCCCATCCATTATCTCTAGTCAGAACATCATATGCTCTGCATCATATTAGCTGGGTAGATGTTCAGCTCTAGTATCACCACTCTGTGCTGATACATAATACCTCCCATTTTTTAAAGATTCTTTTTCTCGATTATTCTTTCCTCTTGCTAGCCAGACACATATTCATTATGTAAAAATATATATGGTCTACATATTTTGATTTCATGATCAAACACAAAGTTTTCCAATGAATGAGTGCATACTGCTTATATGTCTTCTATATTGCAGTGTTTCACAACACTGTTGACAAGCCACATCACTTTCAAGGTTCTTAAAAGCAGTTAAAATAATGTTCATACTAGCAATAATTAGCAAACAGACTATATGAATAATCACAGTCATTCCCACAAAGATTTCTTGTTTTCACAGACCAATCCATTACCTGCTTCAATGAACCGTCTTGTTGTTAATTTGCAGGGCTTTCACCCCTAGGTGATGGAAATACCTGCCCTCTTCCCAGTCTCCCATTAAGTATGGTTTTCAGTAATATGTATAATTCATGAGAAAAATTTGTTTGTCAAGCATTCCAGACAGGTCACTTAAATCCTAGATCAATTGATAATGTTCACACCAACGTGGCCTGGAATGAAAATAACCCTTATACTGACTTCAGTATTTCCTTTAAACTAATGAGTTGGGCTTCAACTTTTAAAGATGCATAGGTATCATTATTATTTTAAATAAAGATTAGCAACAGAGCTTTTAAAAAAAATGATTGCTACTCTGAATGCACTACTTACAATGCTAGCAACAAATATAATGCACAGTCGCAAATGCATTCTGGCTTTTCTTGCAACAGCAGCATGTGGGAAGCTAAACGGGGAAGACAGTTCAGGTAGCTTTTAGCTTCTGAACTGTCAGGATAGAATCTATTTGGAACAGTAAAGTTATCATTCAACATAAGTTGAGAGCCTACATTAAAATTTCCATCCCCATTCCACCTCCCCTCTGTCCCAACAAGAATGTCCTATCCTGCGCAACTTGAAATGTCATGAGCAAAATCTAAATATAAGTACCCTTGATAGCTGTTAAAGTCAACAGCATATATCATCTCTTCTTGTAGCTAAAGGCTCTGCTTTCTGTTTCCATGATTCTTTTTCTCTTATTCATCTTTATGCCAGCACTGAGCAGAAATACAGCATTTCCATTCAGCGTTGCATACTTCATGAAGGAGAAGGCAGAGGAGAGCACTGCCCAAAGTTTGGATTTTTGTATATGATCTCCTGTTCCTACTTATGTCAGTGCAAATTTTCCCATTGATGTCTATGGAACCAAGGCTCTAACAAGGGCTTGATCTGAAACAATTCATTGTATTTTGATGCATGTTAAGAAAACTCTGAATTTGTGGAAATTATGTATCATTAAGAATTTTACATCTCACCTTCCCAGTTACACATTCATACTGTATTTAATTGATTTATTCTTCCATTTATATTTAAAATCAACAGTCAGTACTCTGGATCCACTCAATGTAAACAAGCCTGAGTACTACAGTGCCCACATATAATTAAAAAATAGATATATGTAAATGTGACATTTTAGTGAACAGGTGTAAATATATCAGTCTGCTACAAGCTAGCATTTCCTGCTCATAAACATTATTCCCTTATTGCTCTGTGCTCACTGTGCTTAATCCCGCAGGAATTATGATGTTTGTTGCTACATTTTGTAATGTACAGAACTTTATAGAAATGTAAGCAGTGATGTTTACATAAATACTTCTGACTAAATCAATACTGAAGAAAAAAAAGTTTTGCAACTTTTACACTAAGACCACTTATTTGTATTGCATACTGGAAACCTAAAAATTGACCTTCTTACTTAGGTCGTCAACAATTCTCATGGAACCATACTTTCATAAGCAGCCAGTTGCTGAACTCTCACTCAGACCAGCAGAAGTCAGGCTAGATCCTTTTGCACATCCCACTGTTGGGCTGTTTGTGCTTAGACCCATAGGTGGAAGTAAGGACAAAGGCATATCCTTACCTCACTGAGAAGGTCTGAACCACTGCCATGGACAACACTCCTAAAACAAATACCAGACACGGGCAGGGTTCACTTCTGCAGGTGCTGCACTGAAGCCTCCCATGTCTTTTCACTTTTTTTTTTAAATGCAATCTGTGTTTTCTTTCCTCAGGTGACATTTGTCTCACCTGAATTCTGTCGTATTAATAGGCAAGTGCTTGGCCTAGCTTGGTCACCCAAGCTCCCTCTCTCGTAAATGGAGATCACAGGCACCTCCTGCAGGGGTTAATCCATTGTCTTCCCAGAAAAAAAGTCTAGGCAAGTGGGATGACTCATACTGAGGAGGTGCTCATCCATTGACTGCACATAGGTGCAGGTCTCTCACAGCTGAGAGACCTCGCATCAACTTGATGCTGAATTTTTTGCTGTTTAGCTTAAAGGTTTAGATGAGGTGAATCCTGCTCCAAGACATTCATTTTCTTCTCCTTCATGCTCTTTGTATATATTTAATAAAAGTCACTTTAAGTTGGCAGCTTGCTATTTTCCTATTTCATAGAGTCACTGCTCATGCAGGTCTATGTGTGTGCTACACTTTAATATGGGGGTGAGTGAGTTAAACTCTGTAGTCTGAGTCACTGAGGTTGTCAGACGAGATGATCTCTTCTAGCTTTGAAGTCTACCAGGCAGGGGACGTTCACTAATACACTCCAGCACAGTGTTGGCTCAGCAGTAATCCAAAATGATAAAGTAATGAAATGTTCAAGTGAGGGACAGATGGATGACTGCTTTCCCCACCTTTTCCAGTAAGACCTGCACAAATGCATGACATATAGGTGAGGACTTGTAGCTGCAATGGCTTCTCAGACACAAGAACGATGCACACATCCTTTCAGTGGTACAGAAAAAAGAATAAACTCATATGAATTGTGTTTCTGACCATGCTTTGAGAAATGAGCAATGTTTATCATCCAAAACAACTAAACTCTGAGCTATTCATATCACCAAATTCCCATCTATCTGACTTTAACTCCACCTACATGGCTGTATGCTTATGGCTAACACAAACAGTTGTCCTGTCTGAGGGAGCAGTTTCATGAAATGCTGCCTTTGGTCGTGTTTTAAGAAATTCCTGAAGCCAGAGTGTCCTCAGCTGTGCCCCTAAACTGGGGACTGCCTCACTGACTACACAAAATAGGCAGTGACTTTAAGCAAGGGCATGGTCATGGTCCTGCTGGGAAAGCCCTGAAAAGCCTTGGCTTCTGTTGCCCCCAAGAGAACAAGGGGCACGTGGCTCAGCAGCTACTGCTGGCAGAGCATCCCCCAGAACTGCCTCACCCCAGCAGCTGAAACCTGGCTTTCCCAGGGCTTTTTCTGCCAGCAACTCTGCATCCTGGATCCGCCTCATCCGACATCTGCCCCTTCCTACGATTGGAGTCCTGGATCCTTAATCTCGTGATGACAGATCCCCATTTTGCCTGTGCTGCGAAGAAACCTTGAGCCAGCTCTGCCAGGAAATGATTGCAAGGGCAAAAAATTAAGGGTTTGGTAGGGCAAATGATCAAGCATTGTTTTATGTTCATATATGGGGATACAAATTGCAAAGAGCACATTCATATTTGTGCTGGATATGCCAAACCTGTATTTGCATGAGCCAGTGAGGATGGCTGCATGTGATGGACAAGGCAGGTACCAAGGCAGGTATTTAAAAGCATGTTCTTCAGACATGTTCTTCATCTGATGTAAATTGCTATAGCTACCTCCTCTTTAATGAACTGATGCCTGCTTCTACCAGCTGGCCCCGATTTACTTATATTTTAAATCTTATGCTGTACTGTTTGTCGAGAATATCGAAAACATTAGCCTGTTTCTGTCTTGGATTTTGACTTCAGTAAACTTCTACCTAAATGATCATTTCATTGCCAAGACCTCAGATCATGCCATCACTTAATGAGAGGGGATGTGTGGACTTAGATACTCAATTTGTTTTCTGATATCTAAACAAATCTAAGCTGTCTGTATATGGAAGAACTGCCCCCTTATTACCAGGAGAGGTAAGCTCTGCAGGGCAGGAGCTCTCTTTCTCTTCTGTTTGCCCAGTGGCCAGGCAAATTCTTTTTATTGTGTTTTGGTTGTGCCTAGAGGCGAGGTCATGGATCAGGGCCTCCCTGCGCCAGACGCTATACAGAGGCTTGACAAACAAACATTTTTTACCCCCAAAGCCTGCTGATTTAGATAACCCTCCAGTTACATAAATAACAGTTTGGCTATCAAGGTGTCCTTGTTCCACAGGGACGCTGTTTATGTCAAATGTTGTATTTAATTGTCCCTACGCTCAGACGCGCACGTGCAGTGCAAACTGTGCAACATAGACCAGCCTGGTCCCATAACGTAGTCCCTCCTGCTCCTGTCCCCAGTGTGTCAGGAAGCTGGGGGGAAGAGTATAACTATGTCTGTGTTAGCAAGTGGTGCAGCACTGTAGAGTGGCTGAATGGAGTGATACAGCTGGTGCTGAGGACCCGGCAACCATGCCATGTACATTTTGGAGAGGTTTCTTTTAGAATAGCTCTGATGTGCCCTAGTGGTGGAAGTGCAGCTTCTGGTACAGCTTCTTCCAAAAGGAGTCCAGTTTATGTCTCTGAGGTTGCTCCACACTTAGAGAGTGGTACATCGCATTAATGGCAAGATTTGCTTCAGAAGTGCACTCTGAGTCTCATTTAAAGGCTAGTTAGATGGTTGAGGAAGCTCTGCCCAGCTCAGAACGCAAGCAGGACTCAGCTGGAGATTATACAGTGTCCTTTCCACCCTCTTTAACTGCCTTCTGCGCAAAAAAATAGGGAGAAAAGCACATGCAAAATGGTCACTTGTACACAACAAAAAGCACTCATTTCCTTGACTGTCTGAAATGGGGAAGGCAGGAAATAACTTTTTATTTTATTACAAGTATGCACATGTGTTTCTTCTAGAAAGGACCTTCCTTCAGCAAAACATGGAGAAAAAGGAGGCCTGACCCAAGTAAGGTCTAGCTACATTTCTACAACAGACATGATGTATCACAACATTTTACAAAGAGATATCTTTCATCTTTCTCATCTGAAATACACATGAAATAATTGTGTGTCTGATGTTAACACTGGCAAAAGAACATTGGCAATCTTCAGAGTTTAATCTGACAATAAGATGCTCAAGTTAATTCCTAAATGGGTTTAACTGATTAGCTGCACTTTTTTCCCCCAGGAAACCGTTTCATCTGGCACCATGACATCATTGAAGATCAGAAGCAATGTCATATAAACCTGTAGGAAGCCCATCTTTTAAATCTTAGTATTTCTGAAGGTTTTTTAGTATAAAAAATAGCATACATGTAACTAAGTAAAAGTTAGCTTTGACTAAGGGAAAATGGTTCTCTGCATATTGGCTCTAAATGCACCATATGTTTGAAAATGTTTTCTCTTTCAGCTATCAGCAAAGGAAATCAGTCCCAGGTTGTATCAGTGTCATATGGGGACAAAATACATTTTCAAACAAGAGGGAAAGCTTTTTTCATAGAAAAGCCCTACCTCTCTGCATCTGGAGACATGAGGTCTAAAGAAAAACAAGCAACCCAAAAAGTCCAATCCCATTCACAGTATCTCACACCAAACATTATTCTGTAATCTTTCAAGGTCCTTACCACGCAGTGGTCAAAGTTGGGGTATCCTGCCTTGCCAGTGCTTTTTTGAGCAAGGCCAAATGTACACCAACTCTGGAGAGTAGACTCTAAGCATATATCAGGTTTAGATTTATCCCTATAATTGTATGAGGAATCAATGGATTAGATTTCAGCTACAGCCACTTTATTTGGAGAGAAGTAGGTTAAAAACCAGCAGGTGGCAAAATGACAGCTGTGGAAAGATGAGCCACAAAACTGTCCACAAAAAAATTAACTTGACTCCCTATTTTTCTCTCATTTTTCAACCCTTTGACCTCTTAGTATTCCAATAGGCCATCAGAGACCCCTAATGGGATAGATACCAGACACCCTAGGAAGCAGTGGGGCATAGTCTCTGTATTTACTATTTATTTGAAATATTGTGCTCTATGCCCAGCAGGTCCTCAGAGGGCCATCAGGAATCTGAAGGACTCTCATATTGCCCAGTTAACAAGTTAACAGCCACCTGGAGATAGAAATAATACATACACTGTAAATGGTTTTAGTTTTTCTTTCTAGTTTCTTGTGAGAGGAACTAAATTCTAGTTCTTTGTCAGATATGATCCTGAGAACTTTTTTATGTACAATGTTATTAGCTTTGGTACATGGCCTGTTTCTTACCTTAACAAGAAATAAAAAGGTCAAAGGGGTCCAGATATCCCACTCAGCACAGAGTTTATAATTTCTTAATCTTCTTGGCTCCCTCAAAGTTTAGGTCTTTCCACCATTATGGTTTGCTTGGCTAAAAGCATAAGGAAACCATAGACTGATATTTGGTCTCAGCTTAGGCATTAGCCAGTCTCTTGGGTGATAAGCAATCCTGTGGAAATGTCAATAACAACAAATAACCCAATGCAGTATCATAGAGAAACAACTGTGAAGAACAAAAGGGAGGCAAGAGAATAATGCTCCTAACATTATTCATTCTGTTCTACCATGTCAACCCAGTTGGGTCTCTCTTCTGTTATTCCTCACCTGTGCACATTTTTGGAGGTGGGAACTGTTACCACCTGTCCATGGTAGAATAAGTCTCATTATACATAAACTTCATGATATTATCTCCATTGCTGTGGAGTGCATTGAGATCCTTGCATGTTGTTTAAGTTAAACACATTAGTACTACACTTCCTTATCTTTGTTACACATATTAAGGACCAGTCCTGTTTATGCCAAATAAGACTGTCCACCTTTGCTAACCGTATTTTTCTTGTCCTTGTGTGGTCATGGTCAAGGGTAAATGTTTGGCTTATATATTGGGTAGAGTAAAGAGGTAGTGGGGTGGAACATAACTAAGTAAAATTCCTTTATGAACTTATTTTCATTCAGTATATCATATCCTGACACAGAAAGTTGCACATTAACCAGACTTGTGACTACATGCTACTTTAATTGTTTTTATTTGGTGCTCTCTATAGCCGGAGGCTTTTTCTATGTATTAATAAACATTACATTAATTTTCCATTGTTCCTGGCCTTAAGATATCACAGGTCAAACCGGAGCCTGATGGATCCCACTGGAAAACAAGACCAAACAAAAATGCCACGTCGCAGCAGGAAGTGATGTCAGTAGCTGGAGTTTTGCTTCCAAACTTCTGTGTTTTACTTGACTTGCCAAGCTGTTTTCCTGTGCAAACCCATAGGCTTAATACTTGTGGGAATGACTGAGGACAAACATCTTGCAGTTTTACTGACTATCAATGCATCATTCTTTGACACACTATTAACAATCTGTTGACCTACGTAAAAATTGGAGTTTCAGGGAAAAAGAAAGCGTCCCATGTCTGCTTATCGATAAAATGCTCACGCTGCATAGATACATGAGTATATTGGATCGAGCTGCTCGTAGTTAACACATTCAAGATCCTACTTATTGTCAATATCTGACCCAAAACCAATGATTCATGTTCCAAAGAAAATGCTGCTTTTATATTTTTCCACCAGCCCAGTCTCTCACCACAGACCCAAGCTGTTCCCCCAACTACTGCTCTACATCTGGGTGACATGAGAGATAATTGCAGGACGCTTACAGTCCTGATAAACTATGGTTTCCCTTGCTCTGCAGCCCTTTGAAGTTGCAGACAGTTTCATGATAATTGATAATCTAATCTCTTCCCAGCCTGTTTTTTTTAAAGGCTGCTCTGAAACAGCAAGAAGGGGAAATATTACAGCATAAGTATTGATTGCTGCATGTAGAGGTCACTGTGTGGGGATTACACTTTTATCACAAGGTTCTTGTGAAAGGTGAAGTTTTGGCAAGATCCTAATAATAACTGTGGAGTGCTAGTTAAATACAAGGGGCAGGGGGAGGAAAATGATTTTTTATTCTTAGTACCTCAAGGCTATACACGGCAATTACTATTGCGGAGGCAATAAAGAAGTTGTTAATTACAGGTTTTATACCCTTGTAGCCCAAAGTAAGAATGAAAGGACTAAAGGTTACAAGTGGAACTGAAGAAAGGAAGAAGGACAGAAGAGTTGGTGGAGATTTTTCTTTTTTTCATGTGCAGTGAAACAAGTTACTTAAGTTACAGTGGGATAAGGCATGACAGAGGGGCAATTTCAGTTTAATCAGGATAAACACTTGAAATCTTACTTAGCATGTAATTTGCTTTATTTGACTTCGTATTCTTCCTGTGATTACATGATTACCTAAAAACTCCACATTGACAGTTATCATCCACTGGAGCAAAGCCATTGCATGAGGACATCATGAAAGATATCTGTTAACGTGTCTCCTCCTCAGCTCTAAATATGTTTTGGAGTTATTTTAATGTCTGAAATTCTGGACAGTGGTTTTGTCAGGGACTCTCTCCGGAAATACAGGAGAAGTGGTAAGTGGAACGGTTATACTTTACAAGCATAATACAAAAAGCACAGATGGTAAATACCTGTGTATTTAGCAGGGGCAGTTTGTTTGAAAATGAGAAAAGTTTCCGTTCCATTCCATTGGACGAACTTATCCTTTGCGATAAGTGATATTCATGAGAATTTGTAGTACTGTACAGTATGTTAACTAGGGGCATGTAATTTTCTGAATGCTGACAGGGATAAATATATGCGCCTGCACACACACAAAACTCACACATACTTAATGAGAGCAAAATTAAAGTCTTCTGAAACAAGGCTGATTGATTAAAACTTAACAGACCCACACAAATATGAACACTAATACACATGGCTCATAAAGTGCTTTCAGACCACATCTTTAAAGGGGCAATGCAAGCACTAATTTCTCACCAGACTAAACCTTCAACTGTGCCGGACGAGAAATGGGATAACTGGTGAGTCAAAGGTATAGCTGGCTCCAGGAACATTTCCTCCCTCCTTTGTCTTTTCTTCCCTGATGGTACACCATTGCAAATTAGAGCTCTTTAACTTTGAGCCAGACTGTATTTCCAGACTACTGGAAATGGCAACATGGTCCATCCTCACCCCCCTGGCCTTTAAAGAACAGAGTGAGAAGGGCTGTTGTAGACCCGTCTACACTGGTTTTACACCTTCTGAGAATTCATTCATTCCATTACACTCAGCATGGTTGTTTGTAAAATTGGACTTAGGCAATGATTTATTTGCAAAAATTCAATGAAGTTGAATTTGACATGGGATAGATTTTATAAGCCAGGTAGAATTGGATATAACTGGGAAATCCTGTGATAATCCAGCATTCTCCTTTTTAATTCCTCTTTCTGCTCTCTCTTTTATATGTGTGTCAGTGCCTTACTTGTAGGTATTTAGATAATACAAACGTTACTGCTGCTCTTTCTACTCCACCATCACCTCTTCCGATCACAATAATTGCTGTCACTGACTGTGAAGAGATCCTGATTTCCAGCAGGTTGATATTTCTTCACTCATTCTTCACGCTTCTATTACCTACTTCTGTTGTGCTCCTTCTTAAGGTTTCTGTAGCCTTCCTTAGGCCACCATGCACATGAGTTTCTGGAGGCTCTTTTTCACAAGAGAATTGAAAGAAGAATTTGGTCTCTTGCCCTTTAGTTTGGTGAGAACTGTAGTTCCCGGGGAGCCTCTGGACACCCGCAAATCCAATGTTTGAGCATTGTGCACGCACAGATGATTTGTTCAGATCATCTGCCATTAGTTTAGAGTGTCCTGGATATCTCTGACCCACTACACGTGCACATCAAAGTTGGTCTGCAGCAGTGCTGCAGATCTGAGGTGACCTGGAACTCTCAGACTCACTGCACAAGATCTCTCTGGCTCACTTACCATACCTTTGCCCTGTTCAGGAAGTCCTGAACATACATATGGATGCCTATTATTTTTATTTTTTCTCTGATCTCTCTATTATGATATCATCTTCATTTTCTCTTTCCTCCTTCTACTCTCTGTGCTTCCACATGGTTTCCTTTCCTCATCTTTGCTCTCCTCCCAGCTCTACACATTTGGTAATCGCTCTCATCCCAGACTGATGCAAAGAGACTCCCGAGTGTAGTACGCCTCCCACATTTTATACAGAAGAGAATAATAAACAGAAAAAAAAATTAAAATAGCTCAAGAAATCCACTTAGCCTAGGCATGCAAAATCAAATTGTTTTGACTTTGAGAGCAACACCCCCCTCTTGGATTCTCTTGCACATACTATTTTTCTTCCACTGTTTGTCTTTCTCTCAGTTTCCCTTTTCTCTCTATCCGGATTCTTGACTCTCCACATTTCCACTCCCTACCCCACTCTCCCATTACATTTTCCCCATTCTGTTACAGATCATAGACATGGTTTGAATTATCTGAGGGATAGCAACAAGGGCAACTAAACGTATGCTTGCTGATTGACCCTGATTAGCCATTCTGAAGAAAACACTTGGCTTCTGTGTCTTTTATCTCAGAGATAGGAATTGCTATGGAAAATTATTAGCTACTACTGTGGCCCATGTCAGAGTCAGGTAAGGAAGCACATAATAGCTTTACACAGGTAAAAACTTCCAGGTTGCCTAATTTTCTATTGTCTTGTTTCTGGCCAGAACTCTATCCCATTTTTGCTAGGAATTCTATAAAGCAGTAATGCTTTTGTGTTTACTTATTTTAAATATGTGACCTTTAAGAAGATGATATGGGGGGGTGGAAATGTTGCACTTCATCTGTTAAGGCACCAAACATACACTAAATAAAAGGCAGAAGGGGGATGCTTCTTTTCCTCCACCTCGAGAGAACTTCTGGGTATGTTTATGGTACTGAAGGTTTTCTTCTTAATTTAATATGTAGGTTGATCCTAGTTTCTTGGGCTGATTTAATGTCCTTTATTTTCAGAATTGAAGCTTTCTTTCCTGGCTTGTTTGTTTTCCCTAGTGGTGTTTTTATGTCTGTTCATAACATCCTTTCTAATGGGTGCTGTTTCTCCTGTGACATCTGCTCTGTCTGTGATAGGGCTTTCCTTGATGCAAGTTCAGGCAAATATCTGAGTGTGAGGAAAAGTACTACTAAATTTTTCTCCTTTTCTGGAGAGCTTTTATAGAGTTTGCTTCACTGTACATTTTCTTAATATCTTCAGCAGATTTAGTGTCCCATGCAGATGCACCATTTCTGCTAGGTTGAGACTACACCCCTCTTTCAAGTTAAAAATTACAGCCAAGTTTTACGCTTACCTTTTGGTGCCTGCAAATGAATTACATGAGATCTGTTAACACTGAGTAATCTGAGTTGCAGCTGCCCACCACAGAAAAGTGCAAGCAGTGTTGGTTTTATGTCTATATCTGAACGAAGGATTAAAAAAAAAGAATTGAATACACTTTTTGTGGGTGCAAAGCACAACTTTCAGTCATAATGTAGAATTATATACATGTATTAAATATGCATTAAATACCTGTACTTCAGTCTATTTAAAAATAGCTAAAGTAAAACAATATGAAAAGTCTGGCTTGAATTCAAAAAAAGAAAGAGAATTCGTAGTCCAGCCTGTCACCCTGTCCATTACTAATCCTTTTGTGTCTAGGTATTACAGCTCGTATGGTATGTAAGATCTGAGACCCCAGAAACTGTTAGACTCACAGGAAGAGCTGCTGCAGCAACGCCACTGACTGTGTACTCTTATGCTGCCCTTCTTTGTGCTTTGTTAAGCCCTGTGGACAAAATGACATTGTTACCCACCTGTGTCTCCAGAGTGTGCTACATCCATGCATTGAAGAGAAGAATGTGATCCTGAATGTTAGTGTCGCATTTGCTATATCTTTGTAAATTTAAAGTACACACTTGAGAAAGTGTCTTACTGAAATCATCTGCCTAGCTTCAGCAAACAAATGTGATGGAAACACTTCAGCTTCTCTTCACATAATTTCTTAAATTCATCATTTCCTGTAACAAAAGAGTTCATAAATATCAGTCTGTAGTTCCTTTGGGTGTCAAAGGCAACATTTTAGTTTCATTAACTATGAATTGATGATTATGTGGGCTAAATTTTTGAATAATATAAGTGTACAGTTGCAAGGACAATTACTATTTGCTCATGCAAATATAAGACAGCTGTTCACAAATACTGTTAGCCTTGGCATCTGTAATTGAAATAAATCCAAGGCCAAAATGACTGGACATTTTGTAATCTAGTGTATGCACATCTAGATGATATGAGTGTTCCATATGTATAACAGAAACAAGAGTGTGTACGAATTTGCCTAGCAGACTAGAGTTTCAGATCACTTTCCTGTATTACTTATGATGGGTTCGCTGTGTGCCTTTTCTGTGTATATGCACTGGAGGCAATATGGGCACAGAAAACTTTTGCACCCTAAGATGAAATTGATATGTGGCTATGGGTGTTTTTATTATGATGGATAAGGTTGTTTCTTTCCTGGGAAATTCCATTTATGTTCTTCAGAAACTACAGTGGTAGCAGATACTTTAGGATGATCACAAAAGAGAATTTTGGCATTATTTTGTAAGCAGACAAATAAGATCTACATAAAGCTTAAATTAAGAGTAATCAGGAATTTGCCAATCAATAGCTCATTCATAGCTCATCAAAAAGTTGGGTTTTTACAAATAAAAAACACTTGAGACTTCATATGTCATTCGTATTTCTGTGGGCAACATGGGCCACCTGGTCACAACACACTCATGGTAATGCTTCCTGTAGCATTCTATAGAAAAGCGTAGCTGGGAAGAAAACTCTGTATTTCACTTGTCTGTTACTCTCTATTTCACATAGCAACATGATAAGGTTCTGCCCCTTTTGAGCGTTTTCTTCACACTGCTGTCACTCTCTCTCCCTTCCCTTTGGCCTTCTTTCTCACATCTGATTCCTCCCTTCATGCATGTCCATAGGGAAAGGAGATTCATTAGCCTGAGTATCCATATTCTAATCTGTAACAAGGGGCTTGAATGTCTGTGGACAGTGTGAGCCTCACAGAAGAACTGCCGCTTCCAGAGCTACTTCCCTACAGCAGAGCAAGCAGCAAATGCTCTGTGGGGAATAAACTCAGCTCGGCTGTCCTAAACTATTACTCTAATACTAAGTTCCTTTTAGTTTATCTTGCATCTTAAATAGGTAGATAGAATTGATGTCATTTAATAGCAGGATATTCATAGGAATGACTTACATATAGAGGACACAGTCTGTAAACAAAATTGCATTTTGTTCATTAGCTACAGTACAAATCAATTCTGGGTAACAGAGACATCCTAATAAGACATTTTTTTTGCACCTCTATCATCAAGGTGAACCTTAAAATAGTTGTGTAGTATACATATATAATAATAAATTATTAACCATACAGAGATAAACCGGATCCATTCAGAAACATCCAGCTGCTACTTATAAAAAGGATGTTCTGAGGATTACAAATAGGTCACGTATTTAAAATTGCATTATTATACTAGTGGGTAGATGACAGATCTACTTACACCTTCTTCACTGAGGTTATTCCTAAATACACTGTGTGCAACCTACAGGAAGGGTACCCCCTTGTATTTTGTAGGCTTGGAAACATGAATTTCCAAGAGGATTACACCAGGGTTTTCTGTAATTCATTTTCCTCTCTGACAATGACTGGCATGTAGTCACAAGTGAGTGTTAAATGTGATAAATCTGTAAGCTAGATTCCAAGTCAATCAATTAGCTACATGAAGGCTACTAATCTTGGATTACTTATGCTCTGGATATATTTCTACCAGTCCTGCATGCACTAACAATGTGTTAAATGGTGGAAAAACAACAAAGCAAGTCGTGGTGATCACTACAAAAAATATGCATTCTATAGTCTGAGACAGGTCAGACGAAAATGCATCTAGAGATTAGCAAAGTAGAATGCCTCAGATAGATCAATGAGACTATCTAATATTGATGTGGGTTAGAGGAAGCAGCCTAGCAGAAAAGGGAAACTCTCAGGACTGATATAAACAAAAAAAAGTTCAGGAAACTCTGGCAGAGTAAAGGGACAACACACATCTGCGCAAGAGAGTCAAGATCTAATGACTCAATACATGAATCGGGAAGGGGAGAGTTCAGAGGAAAATGTTACATGTAGTAGAATTTGAATTGTGTGTATTGAGGTTTTGAAATAAAAGGCTTACACAGGCATAAAAGAAATTGCATTGCATGCAGTCTTCCCGTTCCAAAAAGAAGCTGGAAAAGCAGGATATCCCCAGAATCCAACATACTACCAGTTTTAGAATACAGGTAAATTATAGCTAATCAAAAGCACTAAGGTAGAGTGAGTGATTGGTATGTTTACCTGTTTTTCACTAGCAGCATTTATCTTTCAGAGTCGGAACATCTTTATAGCAGAAGAAAGATGATTCAGAGGCCTCAGATGGGCTACAGAAAGTTTCACTTCTCGGTCACAGTTTGAGTCCAGCCTGGGTTTTCTGAGGCACACATGAAAAAGCAAATGCTCCTACCCTTGCATAATGCAGCTGTGCAGTTTTCACTCTCTGCCCCTGTGTGAAAAATCCCACCCCAGATGGAGCCCACTCTTGCTCCTGAAACCCTCCTTTTCCAGCGTCTGCTGCCCTGGTAGCCTGGCTGTGTTCAGGCCACTTCGCAGTAACTCACACAACCGACCACTTTTAATTGGAAGTGAAATAAAACAATTCTGAAATCAACCAAAGGCATTAAAGAAATTACAAGCAGTTGCTTGTAATCACAGCTTAGTGAAGGAGAGATTGCAGTCTCTGAGAGGAATGATGAGCCAAACCAATAATCGACAGTGCATTATCAAATAGCCCAAAAAGGAAGCATTGCTTATGGGACACCAACTCATTTTTATCTGTCAGCAGTGAAAACACAAGAAGGCTTGCCCTTTTGAAATGTAAACAGAAAATTATGCCTCCAACACAAACCCAAGCCATTAAAAAGGCAGCTTTTATTCCTTCTCATAATGTTCAGGAACATAAGGCAGTAGCACCGATGTGGCTCCACAGCTGTTGCCAGGGGAAAGTAGGAATGTAGCCTGCCACATCTGGGGTGACATCTTTGAAGAGGCACTTAATCTGCAGTGCTGAGGTATGCTAAGCCTCTTTGCTTTTCTTTACCAGTTCTCAAGCTAATACTACTCCTGGAGAGCAATGCTGATTTCAAGTCAATGGGTGAGATGAAAGAACAATTAAGGACAGTGATGCTTTATGCATTGTGGAAAATATAAAGACAGGACAATAGCATAATTCCTTGATCACTCCGGCAGAAGATTTACTTTGCCACACTTTAAAGTTGTAGGTTCCTGGCTTCTAAACCAAAAATGACAGGAATTTTTAATCACCGAGTGTGTGTTTTGTGAATTGAAGAAGGGCATTGAAAGACTGGAAAATAAAAGGTATCTGCTGCTATTACACTGATGTGTTTCTATTGGATCAAAGCCTTTTCTTCTCCGTAGCTCTTCAGAAACAATTTGCCAGTATTGCTAGGCAGGCATTACACAAAGAAAGACATCAGGTAAAGAAACGCAAGAGAAGCTTTAATAAGTAAGAATGCCTCTATGGCACTATTCCCATTTTCTAATAATTGAAAAACTCAGAAGCCAGACCTTTTTGGTGGCTGCTTAAAAAAAAAAAGGGAAAAAAAAAGGGGGGAGGTAAGAGAGAAAGAGAAGACAGAAGTTCTGATCTCAAAAGTCTAGTCCAAACTTTCCTTTAGTTTGGGGAGGGTAGCATTTATTCCAAAAGCAGAATACAAGGCTGAGTTTTACAATAAGGTAGCCAGACATTTCAATCTCCAGATTGCTGTGCTACACTAAAATCTGGCTGGCTGCATTGTGCTAAATGCTGAAGTACAGAATTAAGATATTACAACTTAGAAGTGAGCCCTGCACTTTAAAGAAATGTTCTTTTAGTAATGAAAACAACATTTTTTATTTAATCTCGAATGGTGAAATTACTTTAACTTTTACTTTTGAATGTTTTAGGAGTTTTTACGTCTGGGTGTATGATACTTAGATACTACTACCCAAATTATGAATCTGACTTTATATATGGATGCCTGTGTATGTATATTCATGTAAACACATATATCTACTTGCATACAGACACATACTCACACACAGTTTAGACGTATTTTTCCAGTATAAATGTTGCGCTTCTCATGTAGTGAGCCTTTATTACTAATTGAGAGTGCACTATATGCAAGTACTATTGGGAGAACATGTTGGTCAGTTAAAAAAAAATCTCACTAAAGTAGAAAAACTGAGAATGAGCCCAGACTACCACTTTGGACCAAAACTCAAGAGGATGTTCAGTGATGGACCAAAACTCATGGCTTAGCCCAGTCTTTTTACTAAACAAACACACAAAAGCCACAAAAAGCCGGGTCCTGTTCACAGTACTGAAAAATTACTCTGTTTAAAGCAGACATTTCAGATCAGAAATTTCAGAAATTTCTAATAGCTGTATCTGATTTGAAAAGGAAAATAACCCAAGAAAGTCAGAGTAGTAAGCCATTTTTTCATTTATGAAAAAGTGTCATGAAAATGTGTAGTACAGGCCAGGGCCTATGGTAAAGCCTCAAGAGAGTTTTTAAGCATTCTGCCATCCAGTCAGGTTCACTGGAAAAAGTAATTTGGATAGCAGTCTCCTGTTTCCCTTCTGTCTCTGATGGGCTGTGTGACTGTGGACAGGTCATTCAGGGTTTGATCCAAAACCCATTAATGTCAAGAGAAAGACTCCTGTTAACTTCAGTGATCTTTAGATTGGGATATGTGTTTCTGCTTCGCACCTGGATGCTACTAACTTCCATTGTGTGCGTTTGAAAGCTGGAGTCTTTCTGTGCTTCAGTATTCTCATCTCTAAAGGGCCTGTGAAGGGACAGCCTAATTAGTATTATCTATGATAACAGTTTAGTACATAATATTCGGTATCCTAAAAAGATAAATAATAAAACACCATATAAAAGGTTTGTAAGGATGTGCTAAGAAAAACAAATAATAAAAAAAGTCATATTTATATCTGAAAAGTTGTCAAAGTCCTTCCTCGGCTTCAGGGGCAAAAGTCAGTAATTTTTTCTGCGGTTGTGGTAGGATTTGTGCATTTAAATTGCTGTTGCTCTGTGACTGAGGGATGGTGTATGAGAATGGGGAAGGGGAGCATTGGATGAATGATACAGAAACCATGTCAGTACTTGGAGTTTTTGGGATGTGCATCAGATTTGCTGGACTGGTGCCCAGTGTCCATTTCTCAACAGACCTTTCAGTTCTTTTTGTGGGTACAGTTTTCTATTGATATTGTGAGACCTAATTCAGTATCGAATTCACAAGAGAAATTTCTCTTCCTGTTTCATGATCTTTAGGACATTTTTCTCTTTTTTTGTGTGCTTTAGCAATTCTCGGCTGCTATCTAGCTGGAGATGGGGTCAAATCCATTCCCTAAGACTGTAGTACCTTCTGCTTATGATGCCAGTTTAAGACAGTGGCCCTGATGGGAACACACGCCTAAAACTGATAGCAAGTCTTCACTCTTCTCCAAGAGTTTTCTTACTGTAACGTATGCTCAGCCTCAGTGCTATGCGAGGCTGGTAGGAATTTGTTAATCATGTCCAAGAGAACGTTTTTATATTATTAGTTCACTTATGTTGCCAACAGATACAGAAGGCAGAGGATTCTGTTTTCAGCTCACAAAACAGCAAGAAGGAATCGGGTCACCTGGGTCACCTCAGACGCTCACCTCAGTTAGCAGTGAAATAAAAGATGAGTCTGTACTAAAATACTGTGCACAAATAAACCTTTTATATCTGGTATATTTTGAATTTTCTAGGTATTTGTAAAAAATAAAATAATCCCTTAAAACTCAGAGAAGTAATCAATGCCGTTTTACCAAACTGAAATTTACAGTTGATGGGACAATTGTACATTTTAAGAATTACAGAGATTTACATGTTACTAAATCCAGTGCTAGGAATATTCTCCAGACACTGAACTATTGGTACCCAATAAGGTTATACCTTACTGTTTTTACTCAGGATCTGGAAGCAATTCTGTTTTTTTGTGACAAAGATTTGAGCTTGGAGCAACTGACAGAGCAGTAAAGTAGGAAGATGCCTGTTTATTCTAGTACTCTTTGGTGACAAACTTCCAAGGACTCGTGGGACTGGGCGCTTATATAAAATCTGTTCATTCTAAAAGGTCTGCAGCATTGGGTTTCCTTGTGAAACACCTAAAGGTGCTTGGATTTCACTGGATGGGAAGAATTGCTTTTCTCATGGTTTTTAATGTTCCAGCCCAAACCAGAAACAACAGAAATGTATTCAAAGAATCGTAAAGCCAAGTCAAGTCAAGCTAAGCTCTACAGTGAAAAGATACTTCAGAAAAAGCTCATAATTATGCGAGTTACATAAAAAAGGTAAGTTGTAGACCTTCACGTGGAAATTCTTTTGCTTGATCACCCTTGTGCTCTCTAAATTTCCGAACGAGCTCTGTTCTAGTGATTGCTAATGACACAGATTTAACAAGTCAGAGCACTTAGAAAAAGCAGAGGAGAATGGGTTTGACCATGTCTCCTACATCTTCATGTCTCCTACATCATAGATGTCTCTCTGAACTACCACCATTTTGGGTGGACAGATTACATTCCTTTTCTTCTTCTTCCCTACCTTTGGAGGCCTTCTTTTTGTCCCTGTGTGGGAAAGGTAAAAACTATCTCCTTTTCCACATTGCCAAGAACCAGCAGAGCATTGGGTTTGTTGTTCTATTTTGGTATTTAAGTGGACAGCTGGAAGAAGTAAAAAGACCTTAAAATGTCATGCATTAGATATGTAAAATAAGGTGGTGGGTGGGTGAAGGAAACAGCAGAGCAGGGCTAGACAGGAACTGGAAAAGGCTGTGTTAGAAAATGAAATGGCTTTTGGCTCTGGAAGAGCCACATCTGAGTGCTTGTCCCAGCCTGCCTGTGGTAGCTGGCTGTGCATATGGAACACTGACGCTTTAAAAATCCATTTACAGGTGCTGTGTCTGTATGGACAAGTTATTTTCTATAATTACCCATATTCTTTTAAAGAAAAGATCCCCAGGAGTCCCTCAGATGATAACGCAGTAGAAAGACTGAGCCACACAACGCAACATCTCCCTCCCCAGAAGCAGCCATTGAGGTGAGGTGAGCTGAAGCTGCCCCAGCCACAGCAGGTAGCTCAGCACACTCGCTTGCCTGAAGTGTAGATGTCTGAATGGATACCAATTCCCTTCCCCCTTCAAACGATTACGCCATCCCACGGCTCTGCGTGTGCTAGCTTGCCCAGCTGTACCCTTTTATGCCTTTTATAAAGAGATACACAAAAGCTTTGTGCAGTGAACATTAGTTCTGCTTTCAAGTTATACACATTCTCATTAAAATATATATATATAATCACAAAGCCTCTAACTGGAAGCCCAACTGGACAAGCTGTTGGGCTATGAGCAAATTTGGGAGTTACACAAGCGAAAACAGAACAAAACCCAAACTGCCACCTTCAGAAAGATGTGGATTGCATTCAAGTGTAGTGAGCTAGAGCACTCCTCACTCCTCATGTATGTCTCTCAAGGCAATTGGCGTTCCTCCTCATTTTATGCTGCTATAACCCAGATTAAAAGAGATCAGTGTCACCCTTCGCTTTTAGATGCTCTTACTCAGTGCCTGTAGCTTACTGCACATGTACGCACATGCACACATGCCCACAACACTCTCTTTAATGTTCAAGGCTTGAAATTTATTAGCCTTGTGTAGCAGTTATAACCAACAAATACAGTAAAACAATAAATAGCAATGTTGAATAAGAACAGAGTAAGCCAGCCCAATATTTTATGCCTTTCCACAAAGGCAAACCAGCCTGGAAATGCTTCTAAAAGTGCAAGTGTAAATATGAATCTGGCTCTGAATAGTCGCAGAAATTGTAAATAGCTTCTTAATAACCTTTGTCACTCCTGTGCCTTCATCAGGAAACAATTACACAAGTCCAATGTTTCTAAGCGCATGGTGCTCTGAAACAAGCTGTGGGATGGCATCCACTATATAACTTCCCTTTCAGTCTTCTAATTCTTCTTTCTTCTCCTCTTAGACTGGGAGGTGATGGACAAACTATATGCTTCCCAGATATACTTGATGGGTCAAAATATTTTTGGTAATCTGTATAAATATTTTGATTTTTGCCTAGTCTAAGCCTCTAAAATGCCACTATATGAGACTGGAATCTTACTTGAGTCAATGCCTATGAGATCCTGCAGTACTGTATCAAGGCAAGAAAATGGAAACCTACCTATACAGACACACGAAGCCAGTCTCTAATTATTCTAATTCTAATGTCTAAATATATTATTTTGTGGTAGTAGGGTGAAGTGGAGTATTTGGAAATCACCAGACATTCAAGACCATCAATTCAAACCCCTTTACCCTGTGTGGAGAAAACAGCTTCAACAGTTGAAACGAGTAATAAAAAGAGACTTCTCTGCTCTGCAGATTGTAGTGTGCTATGGAAATACCCTAACAAACATTAAATGAACTGGTTCAGAGACTAGGAGCAGGAGAGCTAGGCAGATCTGTATGAGCTAAGGCAGTTTTGCAGGTTGTCTTAGGCAGAAAAGTTTTGTGATCCAAGGTAGTTCATTTAAAGCTAGCTGGGCTACCTCTGTATACTCTTTAAGCTAAATTTTAACAGCACTCTTACGGATACAAATAAATACTCTGAAGAGATCATTTACACAGTCTCTTTTAAATGTCTATATTTGGATGAGATAAACCTCACCCTTTTTCTCCACAGAATGTAGAGGCCTTAGACTTCTAGCTTTGAGATAGACATCTACATGTTAAAGTCTAATGCAAGGGAGATCAATCCCCATCTCTACCTTTTCAGACAAATAGAAAAAAAATTCACTTCTCTCAGTGCTGTGCTAATTCTGAGTCCTAAATGCAGCAATATAATCAGAAGCCTAAATTCATACACAATAGAAATGAACATAGCTGATTGGGTGTTGTGGCTTTGTCTCCCTCTGATGGTTGGACCACATGAACGTTTGGGGGTATGTCGTCTCATTAATATACAAGGCATTTAGATCCATATATCTCTGGATGCACTGCTCAGGAACCATGTAGAAATCCTACGTTGCGTCACCATACTAGCCTAATAAATGACCAAAGCCACTGCATGTCAGAAAACAGTATTCATTTGTTAAAGATCTCAATATTTGAGATCTTTATACACGTAGTGGCAGAACTATCTGAAAAATGCACTACTGCCTTTCCCCCCCTTTTAGAGTCAATCTCCGATTTTGCTCACTGAAGAAGAAGAAGAAGAAATGTTTACTACAGCAAAGGTGTTCAGATACACAAACAGTGATTAAGCTCTGAACTCAAAACTACCTCTAACATTGGACCCCATCTTGCCCTGTACTAGTCTGTAAGTCTGAGAAGCCATTCCACTTTGCCCATCTCTTTGGCAATCCTACCAAAACCACATACAGAAGGTGTCTGTGGTTTCCAAATTAAATATTGTAGTCCAAAGCTGCAGAATTGTGTATGTGTGATGCCCTGAAATTAAAAGACTTTAAAAATTTGTTAATGTAACCCCTGATATTATTTCTAAAGCCTAGAAAAGAGCTTTCATTAATCAAATAAAGACTGTCATCCTCCAATGACAAGGCTTAAAAAGCCAAATCCATTTACAAATGTTCAGAAGAAGACAATTAACTTTTAGCAAGCAGGAAAGACGACCACTGTCTTCCCCAAATCCTGGCTCAAATTTCAGTCAGCAATAAATAAGGCACTGTAAGCTCTTTGCTTTTGACAAAAAGTAAACTCTAAGTGGAAGGTTAACAAATCTTGAAGTGAGATGAGGGTCTAAACCAGACATAATTCAGGAAGAAGGGGTTGCCCAACACAATAAAAACAAAGAAAGATACTTTAGTGTAAATCAGTGCCCAGAAACTAGTGAACCAAGTTAGAAAAAGTTCAGATACCTAGTAGAGTGTGCAGATTTCTCTCTATATAACGTGCACTACCTCTGTGTCTCTTTCAAAGCTTGAACCCCTTTCTAATCTCACAGCTAGCAAATCTTTCCAATCCTACTAAAGGACCTACATCTTCTTTGCTCAGCATTTGAATTTATAGTACTTGCATTAGGTAGCATAGGAGGGAGGAGTCTGGCCTCATGCCTGTTAAAAAAGAAGATGCACTTTGGACTTTAAACTGTATCATTAGCTTCTGATTTCCACCAGTTTGTATGGTGGCCACTTGGGCCTTTTCAGCAATTCACTCAGTACCAATGCAGGAGTAAAAGTGAGTCCGTATACAAGGAGTGAAACAAGTACATCTGGCCCGTGTTACACAAAAATTAATAAAATATTTCAAAAAATGTCCCCAGTAAAACATTGTATGTTTTGTACTGTAGCCTACTGTGTATTGGCAAGACCTAGATTTTTCAGAAAAAGTACGAACAGTTTTAAGGGCTTTAATTCACTCTCTAATATTGACCAATTCTAATAGAAAGTTTGCAGTCACAGAAATTAGGGAGGGAAGAGGTTTATTTGACCTCTGCACTACCTTTTCCTCCTTATACTGCAGAACGGTTCGCTATAGAGGGAGTTCCTGTTGGTCTCATTTTTATTTTAGTTACTTACCTTGGGGGCTATTTCTCTGTCAGAGTTTCTTCACCACATGTTCACACTGAAACTGCCTAAACAAGCTGATGAATTTTGGAAGTTTAATTTTCTGACGGATCTGTCAGTTTGCACTATGTTGAGCAAAGGGACCTCACAAATACTGTATTGGTCACCAGCCTCCCAACTCCTGACATCAGCTCCTGTTTTCTGCTCTGCTTGCCCCTTCCCAGCAGCCCTTCTAATGACGTTCTCCAATATTAGAGTCAGGAACTGCTGCACTGGCTCTTTTGCACGCCCATCCAGTCAAGCACATGATCTGAAACAGTGGTCAGCAGCAGAAGCTTCAGTAAAATGTGCATGAACCCTGCAGGAGGGTCATAATCTGATCTCTGTAAATCTCATCGTAATCTCTTACCGAAGGAGAAGGTAACCTCAAGCATGAAGTTTAATTTTTATTTTAGAACATATGTTACAAAAATTAAATTACAGGGCTGGACAGACTTGTTATCCACCAAGGTGTTTCTTTTCTGGGGACTTTTGCTGAATTCTTGTCCCCAAAGACTTTCTGTTGTTTTTAGTTGAACCATCTTCGGTGGAGCAGAGTAGCCTTCATAAAACCTCATCCAGTCTCCTCCTTTGGGGAAGCCGGTCAGCTGGAATTCCTTGTTTTCTTCTGTGTTGACTCAAGAGTCACTGAGTGTTTTGTTTGTGGGCTTTGGATAAGTAGGTCACTGCCATTTTTCAGAAAGGAGAGATTGCTGACGTGCGGAGAAAATAGGTGGATGTAAACTTTGCACTTACTGGCACCTGTAGCAGACAACAGAGAATATGTAGGGCTTGAGAGGATCCTTTTGAAATGCTATAAAGTTTAATACATTAGTTCAAAGTTTATTCCTAATGTCTCTCTTTTACAGTTTGAGATTTTTTTAACTTATTTTTTGAAGCTATAAGATTTATAGTAAAATATTAATTTCACTATTCTTCTAATAGGCTATCATGATAAAATAAGCTCCCTTTCTTTGTTGAATGAAGACTTTATGAATAACAGTTTTTAAAAGCTACACTTGCATTTACTGCATTGAGAAAGCAGACAGAAATAATAAAACCAGGACAAAACTAGGCTTGCTAGAGATAAGCCTGGGGGTGGCATGCCCCAGGGGAGAGTGTTGTGCTAGAGAGATCCTTCAGTCTGCCATCTCAGTGGAGGTAGGGGATGGAGATCCATGCGGCAGCAAAGACACGAAGGTTATTGATGTGTTAGAAACCACGGAAGCACTTGAGAATGGTCACGTGGGAGCTAGGGCTTTTGCCCCCAAAAAGTTGGCGGGATCAATAGCCCAACTGAAGTGCATGTACACCAATGCATGCGGCATGGGCAACAAACAGGAGGAACTGGAAGCCACTGTGCAGCAGGAAAACTATGATATAGTTGCCATCATGGAAACATGGTGGGATGCTCACACAACTGGAGTGCTGCAATGGATGGCTATAACTCTTCAGAAGGGATAGGCAAGGAAGGAGAGGTGGTGGGGTAGCCCTATACGTTAGGGAGTGTTTTGATTGTCTAGAGCTTAATGATGGTGATGATAGGGTTGAGTGTTTATGGGTAAGAATCAGGAGAAGGCCAACAAGGCAGATATTATGATGGCAGTCTGTTATAAGCCACCCAACCAGGATGAAGAGGCAGACAAAATATTCTATAAGCAGCTGGGAGAAGTCTCGCAATTGCTAGCCCTTGTTCTCATGGGGGACTACAACTTACCAGATGTCTGCTGAAAACACAATACAGCAGAGAGGAGACAGTCTAGGAGGTTCCTGGAGTGTGTGGAAGATAACTTCCTGACACAGCTGGTGAGTGAGCCAACTAGGGAAGGCACCCCGCTGGACCTGTTGTTCACAAACAGAGAAGGACTTGTGGGTGATGTGATGGTTGGAGGCCGTCTTAGACATAACAATCACGAAATGGTAGTTTTCAATTTGTGGAGAAGTAAGGAGGTGGGTCAGTAGGACTGCTACCTTGGACTTCTGGAAGGCAGACTTTGGCCTGTTTAGGAGCCTGGTTGACGGAGTCCCTTGGGAGGCAGTCCTGAAGGGCAAAGGCATACAGAACGGCTGGACATTCTTCAAGAAGGAAATCTTAAAGTTGCAGGAGCACGCCGTCCCCATGTACTGAAAGATGAGCCAATGGGGAAGAAGACCGGCCTGGCTGAACAGAGAGCTTTGGCTGGAACTCAGGAAAAAAAGAAGAGTTTATGACCTTTGGAAGAAGGGGCAGGCAACTCAGGAGGACTACAAGGATGTCGTGAGGTTATGCAGGGAGAAAATTAGAAGAGCCAAAGCCCAGCTAGAAATTCATCTGCCTACTGCCGTAAAAGACAATAAAAAATGTTTCTATAAATACATTAGCAACAAAAGAGGAGTAAGGAGAATCTCCATCCTCTGTTGGATGTGGGGGGAAAAATAGGTTGAGGAAAAGGCTGAGGTACTTAATGCCTTCTTTTTCTCAGTCTTTAATAGTAAGACCAGATGTTCTTGGGGTACCCAGCCCCCTGAGCTGGAAGACAGGGACAGGGAGCAGAAGAAAGCGCCCATAATCCAAGGGGAAATGGTTAGCAACCTGCTACACCACTTAGACACACACAGGTCTATGGGGCCAGATGGGATCCACCCAAGGGTACTGAGGGAGCTGGCAGAGTGCTCACCAAGCGACTTTCAATAATTTATCAGCAGTTCTGGCTAACCGGGGAGGTCCCAGTTGACTGGAGGGTAGCAAATGTGACGCCCATCTACAAGAAGGGCCGGGAGGAAGATCCGGGGAACTACAGGCCTGTCAGGCTGACCTCTGTGAAGGGGAAGGTCGTGGAGCAGATCATCTTAAGTGCTATCACATGGCACGTACAGGACAACCAAGTGATCAGGCCCGGTCAGCATGCGTTTATGAAAGGCAGGTCCTGCTTGACTAACCTGATCTCCTTCTATGACAAGATGACCTGCTTAGTGGATGAGGGAAAGGTTGTGGATGTTGTTTACCTAGACTTTAGCAAAGCGTTTGACACCATTTCCCACAACATACTCCTGGAGAAACTGCCTGCTCATGGCTTGGATGGGTGTACCCTTTGCTGGGTAAAAAACTGGCTGGATGGCCGGGCCCAAAGAATTGTGGTGAATGGAGTTAAATCCAGTTGGTGGCCGGTCACAAGTGGTGTTCCCCAGGGCTCAGTACTGGGGCCAGTTCTGTTTAATATCTTTATCAATGATCTGGACAAGGGGATCGCGCGCCCCCTCTGTAAGTTTGCAGATGACACCAGGTTGGGCAGGAGTGTTGATATGCTCGAGGGTAGGAAGGCTCTGCAGAGGGACCTGAACAGACTGGATAGATGGGCTGAGGCCAATTGTATGAGGTTCAACAAGGCCAAGTGCCAGGTCCTGCACTTGGGTCACAACAACCCCATGCAATGCTACAGGCTTGGGGAAGGGTGACTGGAAAGCTGCCTGGTGGAAAAGGACCTGGGAATATTGGTTGACACTGGCTGAACATGAGCCGGCAGTGTGCCCAGGTGGCCAAGAAGGCCAACGGCATCCTGGCCTGTATCAGAAATAGTGTGGCCAGCAGGACTAGGGGAGTGATTGTTCCCCTGTACTCGGCACTGGTGAGGCCGCACCTCGAATACTGTGTTCAGTTTTGGGCCCCTCACTACAAGAAGGACATGGAGGTGCTGGAGTGTGTCCAGAGAAGGGCAACGAAGCTGCTGAAGGGTCTAGAGAAGAAGTCTTATGAAGAGCGGCTGAGGGAACTGGGATTGTTTAGTCTGGAGAAAAGGAGGCTGAGGGGAGACCTTATCGCTCTCTACAACTACCTGGAAGGAGGTTGTAGCAAGGTGGATGTTGGTCTCTTCTCCCAAGTAACTAGCAATAAGACAAGAGGAAATGGCCTCAAGTTGTGCCAGGAGAGGTTTAGATTGGATATTAGGAAAAATTTCTTCACGGAAAGGGTTGTCAAGCATTGGAACAGGCTGCCCAGGGAAGTGGTTAAGTCACCACCCCTGGAGGTAGTTAAAAGGCGTGTAGATGTGGTGCTTAGGGACACGGTTTAGTGGTGGACTTGGCAGTGCTAGGTTAACAGTTGGACTCAATGATCTTAAAGGTCTTTTCCAACCTAAGCGATTCTATGATTCAATAAAATGTAAGGTCTTTGTAAGCTTATTTTACAACAGTATTTAAAAAGTGTTTGGAAATATATGAAATATCAGCATATAATGAATAAAATACCCTTTGAAACATAGTGTTGAGATTTATCCTATTACCTTTAAGAGTAAGTGCATGTGACTCATATGAAATTGTCCCACAGTCAAGACTTTCAAATGTGGTTCTAGCTTTCTGCCTGCTATCCTGCTCTAAAGGAGACAGTATGTTTGGTGTTGCTTGGATTCAAACATTGTACTACCTTTGGCTAGTGTGGAATATTGTAGCAGCTTCTATGTTTGCTCAGATATACTAATTTTTCCTCTCCAGTCTTTTATGCATATTCCTGAACATTAAGGGGAAAAGGAGCTATTAGTGAGTGGATTATCTGTACAAATGAAGATGCAGAATTTAATTCATTAACCCTTGCATATAATTTCAAATTCAATGAATCTTTATTTATTTTCAAGTGATGGAAAACCTACCATGACTGTAGGTAACCTGGTCTTGTCATTTGTCATCCATCACTGTGAAAGTATATTGCTGTATTTTCAGTCTGAGTGTGTCTAGCTGCAGCTTCCAAGCTTGGAATATTGCTAAGATATTGCTTTATTTTAACAATAGTTTATTTTTCTACAAAGTTCAGCTGCTTTTGCCAGTTCATGAGGCCACATCATTCTCCTATCCAACCCCCTATTTCTCTTTCTCACTTTCAGTCTTTGTTCACCTCTTGGATTGCATATATTATCATGTACTGTGTCCATTCATCTGCTGTCCTCAACACCACCTACACTCAGCATCCCAAATTCACCTCTTTTTCCATGTGAACACAGTGCATGAGCCAGTCTCTCTGTTCCAGTGAAGTAAATCTCTAACTGATCCTCAGTCAACTGCTGCCTGCAGTTTCAGTTTTTCTGCAAGGTCCCAGACACTGGCCAGAGGCAGCCTGTTGTCTGCTACGTTGGGAACTGCATAAGGCTCTTGCAATGGAGGGTTATGCTGAGGCCCGGATTATATTGCAAGACACTGCAAGGGAGGACCTGTATCAGACAAATGGGATGCAAGCAATTCCTGAGCAACACATGCTGCACCATCATGTTATTTTCTGAATGAACAACCCCATCAAGGTTTTTTTTTCCTAAGCACTGTTGCAATGTTGCAAACTACCAAGCAGTGTTGTAACCTACCAAATCTCCCTCCTTGAACCTGTGTAGTGTGAAATGCTGGTCTCTGAATGTGGACCAGAACAATCCGCTGATTTTTCAGGCTTCCCTGCTCTGCCTTTTACAGAGACTAAACTAGTTCCTTGCTTGCTTCAGGATCCAGAGACCATCAAAGTGGCCTAAAACCACATCCCCTCTAATCCTCTTTGGTGCTGTGCTGATTATGGCTTAATATTTACAGAGTTTCAACTGCTGAGCGTTCAGGATGCGAGAGACTGAAAAGTTGAATACAGCCGGATGGGGAAGAAAGAGAAGTTTAAAAAAGCATAAGAAGCAGTGGAAGACAAAATGACATTCTTTTTCCCTGTCCTCCTCCCTTCAAGCACTCACACAGATTTTGCCTTCTTAAGCACTTTTCCACTGACCTTTTTTTTTCCTTTCCCCTTTTTATTTCTCTCTGTATATACTGAGGGGAAAAAAAAGGTACACAGCCATTTTTACGAGAATGTTGACTGAGGGTGGTCACCATCTGTGCAAACTGTCTGAAATTGTGACTTCCTCTTTGCCTTCTTTTCCGTCAGAGAGAAAACCTCACTTCTTAGATAACCTGAGGAATATTATTATCCATCACCCTAACCACTATCCTTCCCCTCATTGCCCCCCTTCACGTGATTGGCATTTTCCAGTCAAAACATGCTTCTCTTTTGCCTGAAAGGGCTTCTTTAATAAAATAGACATCCTGTTTAACATTTGAGGAGGTGACTAGTTAGCACCAGAAGCTCTGATGTGATTATTTGGGTATTGAAACAGAGAGGCCTAGCATGGTTGTTTAATTAGCGCAGCAAATAATTAAATTTACCACTTATTTACAGGATAAAGAATTTGCCCCTCCTCTTCCTTACTCTCCCTTCCTCCACTGCTGCATGTTAGACCTTTAGAAACCTAGAGGATAACCTCTAGGCCTATAGTGTTTTACAGTTTAGCATAGATATATATTAAATTTGCCTAACTAAAACTGGGCAAACCTCTAAAGTTTGTCTCTTATACTAAGGCTTTCCCAGGTACAACTTGTCTGGTTGAAGACAGCACTGCCCCAGGTGCTGTCGTTCCTCACTAACTGAAGGTTACAATGCATTTGTATGGGTGCTTCATAATATACTTCAAGAAAAATCAGGGGGCTGTGCTCAGCCCCCCTGGTTACTGCTAACCTAGCTGATTTTACCTGAAGAGGGTTTTGGAGCTCTGCCAGCAAAAATGAGCTGATGGTGATCTGTGCAAGAGAGGTGCAATAAGGGTGCTGAACCGTGGGAAAGGACATAACAATTATCTGCACTGTTGTTTGTGAAATGGACTTTTGCCTATAGTCTTAGACTATAGATAGACATCTTCTAGATCTATCTGTGCCTACTGAAACGGTCACTACCCTCCCCAGCATCTTGTTTCTGTCCACGTGGGATCTGGCAGCCCTTCAGACGGGCTCCCTAACCCTCCCTGGCCAAAGGAGCCAGACGAACTTCGGGGGAGTGCTCTGCCAGCTCTTCTGTTTGAAACAAGGCGAAGTCTGGCAACCCTGAGCAAAAGAGAAGAGAGCCTGTTCAGCTTGTATTGATTACTGACAAAATTGAGACCATGGTCAACTGGTTTAGCTGTGTTTAGATCAGTGGTTTGCCACAATTTATTTTGCAATATTTGCTGTTTGCTAATGCAGGCAAATCCCCACAATGCATGCTGAGTTTGGAGACCTCTGTCGCTGAAAATTATCCTGATCTTAATATTTAAGATTAAAAAGGTACTTAAATTTATTTTCAGCCTTCTGTAATTTATTATCGCCACTATTTTTACACTATTTTATCACACCAGTGCTAACAATGCACTTCACACTTCTATGGTAACTTCTGTGTGCAATTTTATAAATTCTTTTAATGTTACACAGCAGCTTGGCTTCTCAAAATGCTGTGGGAGTAGGGCATCCAGTAGGTTCTGGATCTCGATGTGAGTTAAAAGAATAGCCCAAGGAGTCGGAGTTATAACTTCTGATCAAAGAAAAATCCTCTGAAGGAGAAAGGTGCAGAGACAATAGGGAGGCTGGTTGAATTTGTGGGCATTGGGTTTACTCTGTGATCCTCTTTCAGGCACTCTTTCTAAACCAGTCAAATGTGTAAAAAGCTGCCCCAGTATTGTGAGGAACTCCTTGCAAAATTGGAAATGAACACTTGAGATTATATTTTTGAAGCATGATCTTTCAATTTTTTTGGTCAAGGTTTCTTCTCGGTGGCTTTTCCTCACAGAAAAGCTATATTTTCTTCAAGGTTCTTCATTTTTCTGCTTTATTTTGCATTCTTGGAAAGTGGTAATGGTTATTTTAGCAAGGGAGTTTGAGCTCTGTTGCTGAAAAGAACTAGCTAAAGATGATTTTCAGTGTATCATTTGAAAAAAAAAAGCTTATTGTAAACCTTGAACCTCACAACGTCCCTCTGTTCTGTTGTAGGTGAGGTTGCCGTGTTGTTACATGAAGGAGGTGGGACTACAGCCGGAGAGTATGACTCCTGGTAGACCTTTCTTAACAGCACCAGAACGTCACAGGCTCTCCCTGATTGCATGGTCTCCTGTACCTGGGTCAGCTAGTCAGACATCCCAAACTGAGGGATCTGATTTTACTACATTAATGGTGCAGAAGAGGGACAGTATAACTGGGCAGCAAATGCATGACGAAGGGAAATTGCGGGAATGTCCCTTTTAAATACAATAAGCCTGACAAGTTTGAACCATGTAATTTAGCATTTGGAGCAGGTGGGTGGTGTGTCATCTGCTGTCCCTCTCATTGCTCAACAGTGCTGTTTGAACCAACAGTGTGTTTTTTGAACCAACATACTCCTATTCCTATCACTTGCTCACTTTTTCTCTAGGAAGAGCCACTACTGTGAACCCTCTCACTTACCTTGTGAAGTGCAGATGCGTTCTCATTAGAGTAAATCAGCATCACTTAGCAGCATAAATGAAGCTGGTAAAAACAGTGATCTTGTTTTGCTTACCCTGATGTAAATTAGGATCAATCTGGCTGACAGGAACAGATTTATACTGATGAAAAACTGAGGTAAGATCAGAATCAGGCCAACTGACTTAAAGTATATTCTCCTGTGTTGAGGGCTATCGATGACAAGTTTTACATTTCATCTGAATTAATCTTTAACTGCTTGCTTGCTAGACAAGCAGAACAAATAGTCATTAGTCTTTTCACCTCAGCAAAATATGACACTGTCTTGAACTTAAAAGATGTGCTGTAGCATTTTATGTATGCAAAGTCAAAGCATCCTACCCAGCACTGAAGCTGGTTAAATAATTACTCCACCATGTTCCAAGACGGACAAAGGCAGAGGAGCCAGGACTTGCTGAATGTTTGCACTGTATGAAGGAGAGGGATCTATTAAAATTGCAGCTGACACAGTTGCATTTTTGAACCAGAAAAATATATCTTGAAAAATGGTAGAGCCTTTGTCACTATCCTGCTGCACTGCTTTTAGAAGAGATATGGTTGGTATCTCAAAGTTCTCAGTTACATACCACCCTGAAACCACATTGTTATCTTCCACAGAAACAAACAAACAATTTAGCCTGACCTATAGTTTAATGTGTAAAAAAAAAAAAAAGAAAAAAGAAAGAGAGATGGTCAATGGCTAGTGCCCCACTGTAGTAATAAAATGTCTAGACAGCAATTAACATCCATTTCCCTTAAGAATGCAACTGTGTCATCAGCAAATCTTTACTACTTTGCAAGGCACCAATCTAAATATGTTTAATCATTAATCAATTTCCAAAATCTGAACAGGATTTGCTTTTCATGGGCTTTGTCTTCAAAACTGCACTCACTTTATGAGAAAAAAAAACAAACCTAAGGGGGGATTATTTTGGCCACAGTCCAGTGGGTGAGCCTGTTTAGAAGATCACTGGTGCTATGTCTTGTTTGGGAACATTGCACTCTTTCTGCATACGTTAGCACTTTCAGTTTCCTCGATTCTTTTCTATTTCCTCTTTGTCTGTGTGTATTCATAGCGAGCAGCGGCTGAAAGCACCGAGCAGGATTCTGCGCACAGACCGGTCCTGTAATAGCTGGCAACTGTATCTGTCTTGTGAGCTGGCTTTGAGAAATACCTCTCTTCCCCCCTCTTTGAGCAGCACTTCTCTTCCCCCAGAATTATTCTCCCAGCCAATGGTGAAGTCTCTCACAGGTCACCGATTGCTGTGCTCACATGGGATCACACTAAACTTCCTGTCAAGTACAGGGAGCAGGAAATTACTCTTTAGCTTCCTACAATTAAACAAAAAAATCACTGTGCTCCCACCACACACAACTACCAAAAGGGTTTTAAGCCCATCAGGAAAATAATATTATACATAGCATAAATAGGAGGGAATCTGATCGGCAGAACCATGATCACCACAGTAAACACAAACTACTTTAAGTCCACCGGTGCCAGCAGTGGATTTACCCTGATTTACAGTATCAGCATCAGGCTCTGGCGTGTTCACTGAATACATCAAAGAACTTCCCAAAGAGGAAAATGGCACAAGCTGATATCTTTTGTAAACTCCTCTGTTTTTTCACTTTGAGAACTGGAAACTTCTCCTTTTAGCTTATACCCTGCTTCAGAATTCATTGTTTTTGCCAAAAGAGTAAGAAATGTGAGGATTACTGCACTGGAGAAATGGCATTTCTGGAACACAGCGTTGTTTGGCAAGGGAAAACGTTTTCTGCTGCACCCAAGGAATGACACAGACAACACTAAGCTTTGCTTACAGGTTTTATGAAGTTTGCTAGTAAAGAAAACAATTTTGACAGGTCACTAGTTTCCCACACATAATACAAACTCTATACGAAACAAATGGCACAGCTACATAGAAAAGGACACATTGCCTTGGTTTATCTAGACTGTTTGGGTAACTGGGTTGCACATGATGGTGCTAAAAAGAACCTAGAAAGAGGGATGTCAGCCTCTGGGCTGGATCTCTTCAGTAGGTAGTAAGGATCTCTTCAAACAGATATCGTTCATTTGTTGAAAGGAAAGTAGCCCATGATCCTTCCCCTTCCAGAAACACTCATTCTGATGGAGATGTCACAGGATGCAGGTCCAAATTGGAGAAACAAACCATTACAGCAGGCTGTACTGCCTGGCACCCCATGCAGCAGGCGTGCTTGAGGAGCAGAAGGAAGGGAGGGCAGAGGATGCAGAAACCAGGCCTTCATGAAGAGCTCTGTAGTTACGTCTAGCTGGTGCAACAGCGGTGTGCCAAAGATGCCTTCCTCTCTATACAGCTGGTTTTCCGTTTCGCACTAACCAGGGCACTCAGGGGCACGAGGGTAGTTTTGGAATGGACCAGAGATGTGTGTGGTGTCTTCTGGAGCTTGCCTTGACTTGGGATTGAGATGTAGAAAGGATGTACACACGGAGTTGAGAGTTTGGAAGCACTGTCAAACCCACAGACTAGAAAATGTAGTCCTCAGGGTATGATCGAGGGATAAATGGCATTCCACCTTGAACTGAACTGCAATTTGCCTTTTGAAAACCCAGTGCAATGGTACTGCAAAACCTTACGCTCCCTGGAGTACAATATTTTATGTCTGAGTTTCCCATAAATGGGTGTTCGTGCAAAAAAAATGTTCTAAAAAATTTTGTTCAGAAAATGCATTTGGACAGAAGAAAAAAGTCCATCAGTTCTTCTGAATGTTTATTTCCTCTCTTTGCATCTTATGTTTATTTGTTAAATTTTTTTTTTTTTTTGGCATGCAAAGGATGTCACCTCCTTAAAGATCTTTGAAAAATTAACATAATTGTCCATTATCTTAGTCCCTTATTCTCTGCCTTTCAATATCTGCTCCTCCTAATGTTTCACAATATATCAATCTCTGATCCTTGGCACTAGTACAATTCATTTTCCACAAGATGTTATTGAGATTGTAAATAAATGCCACAGCATCAAGGGGCAGACAAGACGGAGCCTGTCAGATCTGGAAGTCAGCAGCAAAGTTATAATTACAGCAAAGTGGTGTGAGGTGAGTTCTTTGCATCCATAGATTTAATTGTCATCAGCTGCTGGAGAAGTAAAGCATGGGGAAAAGAAGATGGAGAGTGATGGGGGTAAAGAGTGTTACCAAATATGTCCAAGGTTGTTTTTGCAGTTCGCAGTACTTACCTCATAAGCCATCAGCAGAACAGCAAGAGGCCCTATGGTTAAACAGTAGTGTTTCCGCAAAGATGACCTTTTGTACTGAAAGTATTTTAATTGCAAAAATTCTGAAAATTATACTCTTGTAAACTGAGCTGGAGTAAAATAAAAACTAATTTTCAGAAAGGCCAGGCTGGTCCTGCAGTCAGCTTAGGTGCATGGCACTTCAGTTAATGTTAACACATAACAGCATTCTGAGGGCAGGAGTGAACTAACTCTGCTCGGGCTAAGAGCTCAAAAAAGGCTGTGTGAACATGGTAAACACATTGCTGCGCTGAAACTAATGTGCTCTGCAAACTATTGCACATGCATCTTTCCTCTCACCATTTGCAAAGCACTTTTTTCTGCAAATATTAGAGGGCTCATTTTTACCCCCTTATATTGGGCAGAGTGCATTTTTATGTTACTGCTTCAGTGAGATTAGTATGTAAATACTACTTACTAAGTGTCCAAGTATCAGAATCTGGCCTGATAGGATCTGAATGTCACTGTTGTAATATTGTCTGCATGCAGAAAAAACATAGAATCATAGAATCATAGAAGAGTTTGGGTTGGAAGGGACCTTTAAAGGTCATCTAGTCCAACCCCCCTGCCATGGGCAGGGACATCTTCAACTAGATCAGGTTGCTCAGAGCCCTGTCCAACCTGACCTTGAATGTTTCCAGGGATGGGCCATCTACCACCTCTCTGGGCAACCTATTCCAGTGTTTCACCACCCTCACTGCAAAAAATTTCTTACCTGCTGGCCACGCTTCTTTTGATGCAGCCCAGGATACGATTGGCCTTCTGGGCTGCGAGTGCACATTGCCGGCTCATGTCCAGCTTTTCATCCACCAGTACCCCCAAGTCCTTCTCGGCAGGGCTGCTCTCAATCCCTTCATCCCCCAGCCTGTATTGATACCTGGGCTTGCCCTGGCCCAGGTGCAGGACCTTGCAGTTGGCCTTGTTGAACCTCATGAGGTTCACACAAGCCCACTTCTCGAGGTTGTCCAGGTCCCTCTGGATGGCATCCCGCCCTCAGGTGTGTCGACCGCACCACTCAGCTTGGTGTCATCTGCAAACTTGCTGAGCATGCATTTGATCCCACTGTCTATGTCATTGATGAAGATATTAGAATCATAGAATCATAGAATCATAGAATCATACAGGTTGGAAAAGACCTCTAAGATCATCGTGTCCAACCGTCAACCCAACACCACCATGCCCACTACACCATGTCCCTAAGGGCCTCATCTACACGTCTTTTAAATACCTCCAGGGATGGTGACTCCACCACTTCCCTGGACAGCCTGTTCCAAGGCCTGACCACTCTTTCAGTAAAGAAATTTCTCCTAATGTTCAATCTAAACCTCCCTTGGCACAACTTGAGGCCATTTCCTCTTGTCCTATCGCTAGTTACTTGGGAGAAGAGACCAACACCCACCTCGCTACACCCTCCTTTCAGGTAGTTGTAGAGCGCGATGAGGTCTCCCCTCAGCCTCCTCTTCTCCAGGCTAAACAACCCCAGTTCCCTCAGCCGCTCCTCATAAGACTTGTGCTCCAGGCCCTTCACCAGCTTCGTTGCCCTCCTCTGGACGCGCTCCAGCACCTCCATGTCCTTCTTGTAGTGAGGGGCCCAAAACTGAACACAGTATTCGAGGTGCGGCCTCACCAGTGCCGAGTACAGAGGCACGATCACTCCCCTAGTCCTGCTGGCCACACTATTTCTGATACAGGCCAGGATGCCGTTGGCCTTCTTGGCCACCTGAGCACACTGCCGGCTCATGTTCAGCCGGCTGTCAACCAATACCCCCAGGTCCTTTTCCTCTGGGCAGCTTTCCAGCCACTCTTTCCCAAGCCTGTAGCGTTGCCTGGGGTTGTTGTGGCCGAAGTGCAGGACCCGGCACTTGGCCTTGTTGAATCTCATACAATTGGCCTCAGCCCATCGATCCAGCCTGTCCAGGTCCCTCTGCAGGGCCTTCCTACCCTCCAGCAGATTAACACTCCCGCCCAACTTGGTGTCGTCTGCAAACTCACTGAGGGAGCACTCGATCCCCTCGTCCAGATCATTGATGAAGATATTGAACAGGACCGGCCCCAAAACTGAGCCCTGGGGAACACCGCTCGTGACCGGCCGCCAACTGGATTTAACTCCGTTCACCACAACTCTCTGGGCTCGGCCGTCCAGCCAGTTTTTTACCCAGCGAAGAGTGTACCTGTCTAGGCCGTGAGCCGCCAGCTTCTCTAGGAGAATGCTGTGGGAGACAGTGTCAAAGGCCTTACTGAAGTCCAAGTAGACCACATCCACTGCCTTTCCCTCATCCACTAGGCGGGTCACCTGGTCATAGAAGGAGATCAGGTTGGTCAAGCAGGACCTGCCTTCCATGAACCCGTGCTGGCTGGGCCTGATCCCTTGGTTGTCCCGGACATGGCTCGTGAGCGCCCTCAAAACCAACCGCTCCATGATCTTCCCCGGCACCGAGGTCAGGCTGACCGGCCTGTAGTTCCCCGGATCCTCCTTCCGGCCCTTCTTGTAGATGGGAGTCACATTGGCGAGCCTCCAGTCGTCCGGGACCTCCCCAGTTAACCAGGACTGCTGGTAAATGATGGAGAGCGGCTCGGCAAGCTCCTCCGCCAGCTCCCTCAGAACCCTCGGGTGGATCCCATCCGGCCCCATAGACTTGTGAACGTCCAGGTGGCATAGCAGGTCATGAACTTCATCCTCTTGAATTATGGGGGGTTTATCCTGCTCGTCGTCCCTGTCTTCCAGCTCAGGGGGCTGAGTATCCTGAGGATAACCATTCTGACTACTAAAGACTGAGGCAAAGAAGGCGTTGAGTACCTCAGCCTTTTCCTCGTCCTTGGTGGCAACGTTCCCCCCCGCATCCAATAGAGGATGGAGATTCCCCATGCTATGTGCGTTTGCATAGAGGCATTTAAGTTGGGCCCCCGGTGAAGCTGTCTTACTGGCTGGGGTTCCTTTGTGCCGCTCTTCAGGGGCTTTCCTGCTGACCTGTGATCCTTCTCCAGGCTCTGGGCATCTATTGCTGGCCCTGGCATCAAACTGGTAGGAGTGGGATGGATTGAGGTTCCCCTCCCCTGGTAACTTTAGTTTAAAGCCCTCTTCACCAGCTTGGCAAGCCCATGCCTGAAATGCCAAAACAGAGCTCAGCCTGCTTTGGTTATCTGATGTTTTTACTGTGAGATTTCATTATTTTGGAGTTGAAGGTGAGTGACTTGCAGAACTTTTCTTCAACTGTATGCATGAGTTAAAGGCTAAGGCTTTGGGTGTGAAGACAGTCCAAATTTTCCTAAAAATCTGCTTAGATTTTAGCGTCTAATATATGAGGCTAAGATAGATCATCAGTTGGGGCATAGACCCTTCCAGTGTTTGTTAAGTTTTATATCAGAGCCTCAAATAAGATTTCATTGCTAATGAATATATATGTTACTCGGTATAGAAGTGGTTAGAAAATATCTATCAAATGATGCCTGGAACTAAAGAAGAGATAATGGAAGATTGTTGTAATGTGTTTTGTGTTCATTTGTCCTCTTCCAAGCTGTTCTACCATTTTTCAAGGGATTTCATTTTACTTGCCTGGAGGATTTCTTGCACAGATTGATGAGTGCTTCTGTGGTCAAAGAAAGTAGAGAGTCAATGTGACCTCCCTCTCAGATGCTCAGTAAGAACGTTACTTACCTCAAATGCTTCTCAGCGGTGAAAACCAGTACTCAGCATTGTTTGCAGTTTGTCATAAGAACGGGTAGAATTGGAAATGGAAAAGACCCACTAGGTCATACAGCCCCTCAAAGAAGATGTAGAGGATTACTTCTTTTATAATAGCTGTGTATTTTTTGGAAAATATTTTGGAAATTAACATTTTGGAGATCATGAAGCATAAGATTACAACTCAGCTCCACAGCTCTTTCTGAAAGTTCAGGGTTTGTCTCATTTTGCTTTGTGAACGTTCCTAGAAAGTGGAAATATGTCAAAAAACCTATTTTCAAACAGAAGCCTCTGCCTTTTGCTTCAGATGAAGTGGAAAAGTCATCTTCAGATGAGACTATTTTTCAGGGATATGAGATGCAGTGGTCCAAAACCCTAACCTGCCTGCAATATAAACAAAATCTCACCCCAGATACCTCTGAATCAAGCTGACTGGGGATTTGAGTACAGATATTCAGGACAATGTCTTCATCTACTGGGCTCTTCAGAACAAGAATTGCACTTATTTTCTTCCAGATTAAAACTTTTCTGAAATTGATATTTGCATAATACTTGAGTTCCAATTAGCTTTATAAATGCACTTCCTATTCCTAATGAAGTAAAAACTTTTTTTTATTTATGAAGTATTTGGTAAGATACTATGATGGATGGTATACCTAATCTTCAGTGGAACCATCCCAGGAATTTACTTCTGGTTAGGAACCTATCTGAAAATAGAATAAAGAGATCTTATTGGGAAGTATTTGATATTCCTGAGGTCTTACACTGAAGACACTCTATTTTCATTATGCAGTGTCAAAAGAAACCTCCAAAAATGGGTAGGGTACAACTGTGAATGTTGCCATTGACTATCACGTGTATTTTAAATAAATAAATGATTGACAATATAAAAAGTGACATACAAAAATTCTCATAGTGGGGTAGCAAACCCCAGTTTTCTGGCATAACAAACCCCAGAAAATTAAGTTGTCAAGTTGAGGAGTCTATACTATGTACTTGTGAACTTCATAATTTGTTCTTTTAATTGTATATATGGCAAATGGAAGAGGAAATGTGGTAGTTTAACATTATAAACCTCACTGGAGACCCTAAAGCAAGGTTCAACTTCTCTGCAATAGATACACATAACCTTTCTACCAATCATAAGAAAATACCTGTTCATATCAAGTTTGCAGGCTCTGAAGTAAAGTTTTTGCCTAAGGTATTTGGAAAATGCTATGTTTACAAGAAAATATTAAAGAAAAAGAGAAAAGAAATAATTTAAGAGAAGGTTGGAAGTGAATTTGCGGCTTAGTTTTCGATTCCAGTAGATTTCTCCTTAACTGAACAGAATGTGTTTAGGAATTGCTGTTGTAACTTTACAAAATTTACTATATTTTCACTAGAAAAGCAATCAACTTCTCAGGTTGTAATTTAGTTTTTCTGCAGGTACGGTCTAATGTTCTCAGCTTGTGGGCATGAAGAGAACACATTTTAATGCAACTATTCTTTTAAAGAAATGCATCTGTAACAGATAATTCAAGAAATTTTGCTAAAAGAAATCTATCTAATGGGATAAAGATCGGGGTAGAAAGCTCGGATGATTTTCTAGAAACTACAGGTAAGCATGACCTATCGTAACTTAGTACTGGGGAAATCAAAGGTTGATGGGGAAGGTCTGCGGAACAAAGAGTGCTGCAGATCATTATGTGCTTTTTCAAATGGAGCATCTTTTCTTTAGACCATTTTAGAAAAGATCTTCTAGCATTTAACAGACAGAACCTGTAAAATATGTGGATAACAAATGAGACTTAAAATTTACTACAATTCTAAATTTAGTTCTATCCTTTATAGAGAAACGGGAAAACATTCTATACTAATCAATAGAGAACAATAAGCTAGCTATAAAATTGCAGGTTACTTAATTGTATGTTACTTAAAATATTTGAGGGGATTTTTTTCATTATTCATTAAATTCTTTAAGACTTTTTCATAAGGGGAGTGTTGGATGATAGAAGAGGTAGACAATAGACATCATCAGTGTTGAATGAAGCTTGCAGACATCTTTAATGCTTTCCATCCAACTCCATTAATTTAAGAGGTGTTAAGACACATTTAAAGACTGACTTCATCCTCTTTTATTTTCCTGCTAGTGACAAAAGAAAAATAGGCTCATGTCTTATGGGAGGTTTTGTTGAACAGGTTCATAACTTACATGGAAGAGATATGCCCAAGTTGCATGTGTTAAGTTTCACAGCTCACTCTTGGAGGGGGATACTCACCCCGTTTCTCTTGGGGCTCACAGAAATCCCTTTTTTATGGTTTAGGTCAAATTTATGATCTCTTTTGGCAGCAGAGCACACCAGTTATGCAAGTCCTGCAACTATCAAGGACCAAAAATTCCTTCATGTAGGTTACGTAGCAGTTAGAGTCTCTAACAGACGGATGTTATAAAGGACATATTCAGATATGGTGCATCTAGTCTGCCCAATCTCTGAGGGAGATTCTTATAGCAAGATAGATTACACAGTTACTACACCTCAACCCTTAGAAACAAAGGAAGAAACCTCATTGACTTCTCAATTTTTAAAACTTAAAATTTTCTATTAGAATTTTCATGTATGCCCCATTAAGCTTCCGAAGATTTTAAACAGACGGCTTTCCTGTCTAAATGCTGAACTCCTCTGAAATGATCTATTTTAGCCCTGGATCCTTAGATGAGATTGTATAGTACTTCTGTCAGTCAGCCGATTACCTGTGAATAGCATAGAAAGAACGAACGCAGAATAATAATGGAAACAGCTATAAATACAGAGGAAGGTCAGATCTGGCTGGAGGAAAGTAGCCAAGAGTCAATATGTAACGTTAGGGAAACAGTCAAGTCGCAGCATTCCCTAACTCTTAACAGAGACCAAATAACAGGTGAGAGAGAGTCACTCCCACAACATGTGTTACAGGAGACCGGTGGCAGAACCTGGAAGATTTAACGAACTTTTGCTAAGGAATATGTACCCACAGTGGGACACTGGCTCTACATACATACCTTCCTATTTGGGGACCTCGGGCTTAACACTGTGATAATGGGTTTTTCTCCACCAAGTAGGCAGCTGGCATACAGAGCAAAGAAAGAAGTGGCAAACACTGTTCTAGCACACCTTTCCTTCACGGATTATAGCAAAGGCTACAATCAGCTTGGTGCCACCAGCCAAACAAGTTTCTGTCACTTGGAGAAATGATAAAATCTGGGGAGGATGGTGTTTGAAGTGTCATGGGAAAACACCACCGACAAGCTACGGTGTGACACAGCTTGGTGGTGCATGATTCTCTGGCTCCCTTTGGCTGAGTATGAGGTGCTGCTGTGAGACACTGCAGCACTCAGACTCGCAGTGCAGCTGTAGCTGTTTGCCCAAGAGCAGGCAGGACCTGAGTCAGGCAGGTGAGACAGCTTTTAATGTATAGCCTAGGCCGGGAAGCAGCTGGCACTTCTGGCTCCCTGCCCTGCAAACACTCCCTCCATGCCCTTCACTCCCCAGATCACTCTAGTAGAGCATTTTCTGTGCTTCCTACCCTACCTGCTGCATGAGAGAAAAATGATTTTTTCCTTGGTGAGTCTCTAGGTCTTCCCTACCTTGGCAGCCTGAGAACGTGCTGATCTAATCACCGAGCTTTCCTTGGTGCCTCTGCATGCCACTTGCAAAATTTTCCATGGAAAGAATAAGGATTGACGCCCAAATCTTCACATCATTCATCACAGCACTGGAAGCTGGGGTAAATTCTGTATGTGGAACCAGTAAAACATAGTCACTTCAATTGAAAGTGAAATTTGCACTTGACTGGAAGATGTATAGCATAATTTAGTTGAAAAACATAACTCTCAGCTTTGAGCAATTGCTAATAAATAAACTTACTGATCTTTTACCCAAAAGACCTTTTATTCCCATGAGCCTCTAGCAGTTTTGCAGGTCATGACTGAGGTGCATTGCAAGTATCCTAGGGAAGACTTAAATCAGTGCTTCTAGACCTATCCTTTTGTGATGGTTAACATCCTTTGGTGTAAGATGCCAGCACAGATTTTGGGTGACTCTTTGCCATGCCACATTCACATGAAACACCCCCCCACACACACACTTTACATATATGATTCAGTCGCTGAGTGGAATATCTGAAATCCTTACTGTTCTTGACTATGTCATATTGGTGCTATTCAATCCAAGACAGAGAGAGCTGAACAAAAAGGCAATCACATTTTCAGTCTCTCTGTAAATATGTCACAGAACTGTGATGTTGCAGCATTAGCTACTTAGCTAGAAGTGATGCTTTAAGTACCAGCACCCTGACTGGTTTGTTAGTTCCAGTTCTGAAATTCTTTACCTACTTTTAATCTGATAATGTCCTATGTTTGGAGGGTCTCACAGTTCACTGAACCAGTTCAGCCTAGATCTAAATCTAAATAAACATGAGGCTTTCTTGTCTCTTACGCAACTCTCATGCACAAAATTCCCAATAAAAGCCTGTAGGATCTATTTAAGTAACTGCCATCCATAGCAGCAGAAAACACAACCGAGTATTGAGGAAGCTCAAACAATAAACTTGCAAAACACACACACAAACATATCAAACAATCGTTAGGCATTTCCTGAAAGGTCCTGTCTACCTTGGCCACCCATGAGCTCTTTGCCTATTATTCAAGACAGCTGGCCTAAAAAAGGGATCTGGCTTCTGCTTATATTTATTAAATCTGCAGGAAGGGCCCATCAATCACAACAATGGGTTTTAAGTGTTTGCTGGGTGAGAGGAGAGTCCCATAAGCAGTCTTTGAAGTGTCTTTTGCTGAAGGTAAACATCTGAAGAACATAAATAGCTGCTCTTCTTTCCAATGAGTGACCTTGTCAAAGTGGGTAGAATGGAGAGATGGGGGAGGGGTGCCATCATGAAAAGGAAAAGCAATAAAGGATTCCTTATGACAGCAATTTGCACATTTACTGCTCTTTGATATGTTAACTAGATTTTGCAAAATGGAATTCTTTGTCTTTTAGAGGTCCTCGGGCAGTGATAGCTCACAGTCAGAACAATGTTTTGCAATAGGCCTAATGCATCTTCTAATTAATAAGGTAACTTGGGCAACCTCTGTAAATCAGTGACATTATCATTATAACAGGACACAAGTGAATAGTTGTTTATAAGGAAGGAAAGATGCTCATAACAGCAGTATCATTTACTGAGCTCATTGACTAAAGTGAATTGTATTGAATACAAGGGGATCAATAGGTTATGGGCCCTGTTCACTAAACTTTTACAAGCCATTTATGAACCTTTGATTCTAGAAAACAGCGCTTCTCCATTCAGAAAACTGGGAATGTAACACTGACAATTTTCAGTTTTCATACTCAGCACAGGCTAAGACTATGTGACACAAATTCTCCAGCTGCACTGAGAACAAACGAGCAGGTCAGTAAGTTCTCTCAAAGGAACAATAAAATATTTTTGAAGAATGAAATATATAGGCATGGATGCATATGACCACCATGGGAAAGCAAGTAGCTAATAAGCTAGCCTACAGAAAGAAAAAATAATGATATTTTATTTAGAAATACATTACAGTAGGCAATGCACAGCATGGCAACCCCATTAGCAGAGAAAACATGTTGGACCCTGAGATGTGGGCAGCAAACTCAAGATTCTTTCTTGGAAGTAAACTCACTTGTTATATTGCAAACTACACCATGGTGAGTGAGCATTTTCACTTGCTTGGATATAAGCAAAGGAAGCTGCATTTCAGCAGTAAGTGAAGTGATTCACATAGATTAAACAGAACTATTTAGGCATGGTATGTATTTATAAAGTATTGTAGTAACTTAGGTCCTTCAAAATAAAGTGCTGCCCCTTGTTTTAGTTCTGGAGGGGCATAATAAGTTTTTTTCTGCACTTAACAGCAGTATGAGCCATAGACAAGATCAGGGCTGTTATGGGCTCATTTTTTGTACCACTCATCAACAGCCCTTGCCAAGATTAAGCTTTCTTACTGAATCTCTTTTCAGCCAGCTATTTTCCATACCTTGATCTCATATTAGCTTTATTTCTGTCACTTTAAATCCTTTTTTCTTCTTTTGTTACTCTTGAGATATTTACCCCATCTTCTTTAGTTCACATGGGTCAACACCATGGAATGAGGTTTAAGGTGAGGTGAGAAGCTAGGAGAGAGATATCACTGAGAGGATAGAAATAAATATTTCAGAACATTATCCCTACTGTAAGCCTGCACCAGTCCTGCACCAGTTTGCTTCTGGATTTGACTGGGAGCTGGATTTGGTCCATCATTTATTGCCTCTGTCTATACAATCCCTGTCCTGGTTCCGGCTGGGACAGAGTTAACTTTCTCCCCAGTAGCTTGTGGTGGTGTGTGTGCTGTGTTTTGGGTTTGGTATGAGAGGAGTGTTGACGGCCCATTGATGCTTTGATTGTTGCTGGGTGGTCCTTACACTGGGGACTTTGTGGCCTCCTATGCTCTGCCAAGTGCAGGGGAAGCTGGGGCGGAGGGGGAGCATAGCCGGGGCAGTTGACCCAGCTGGCCAATGGGGTATTCTATACCATGTGATGCCATGCACAGTATAAAAACTAGGGGGTGGGGCTCACCACCCCTTCGAGACACACGGTCAGTGGTCGGTGAGCAGTTGCATTGTGCATTGCCTGCTTTGTATATTCTGTTACTGTTGTTGTTATTGTTATTATTACTGTTCTACTTTGTTTTATTTCCATTATTAAACTGTTTTTATCTCAACCTGTGACTTTTTCTACTTGTGCCCTCCCGATTCTCTCCCCCAGCCTACCGGAGGCGGTGGGTGAGCGAGCGGCTGCGTGGGGTTTAGTTGCTGGCTGGGGTTAAACCAGCCACATACCACATACCCACATACCACAAAGTTTGTAACAGAGGGAAGGGGGAAAAGAACCAGACAAAAGCAACACAGCCTCACCCTGTCTAGCGTTGGAAATGGTTTACCCCCTGTGTTAGGTCCTGGCAGGGGCACAGCCCTGCATCGAGGTGGAGGACCACTCTAGACACTAGCCCGCCGGAGCTCCTCCTCGAGACTGGTGAATGTGCTGGGCAATGCTGAGCCTGAGTAAGGCCGGAGGACAGCAAAGGCCTGCCTCTTCCCTCATCACTCCTGGGTGGGCTACTTGTGCTCAAGTAACGAGCAGTGCTTGTTCTAATGGAAGGAAGAGACTTCAGCTGTAGATGATATTACAAGGAGGGGAAATGTTTTCACCTGCCACGAGCTGGGAATGTAAATGATAGCCTGAGCATTCACAAATGTCTGCCCACACTGAGAGACTGTAGCTGGCCCTCAGCATCCCATTTAGCTACATCAGTCACAGATCAGAGATACAGCCAAAAAAGTTCTTGGTTTTCTTAATTCTTCCTCTCCATTTCTTAAGGATTTATCCTTGACGTCTTTCTTGAAATTTGGCTGGAGACTTTTTTCCTTTCCATGTTCTGAACATGTATCCATGACGACATGGGCTGGTGTCACCCTATAAGGAATTGCCTATTATCTCTCTCTTAGTATTATTTCTTTCCATGATCTTCTCCCTGTGAAAAATGTTGTGTGGATTTTTTTTTCTTTCTTTACCCTAGCTCTTCTTGAAGCAAGCATCTTTGTTAAGAAAGGCAAGGTCTAAGAAATATATTCCTTGTTCTGGGAGAAAGATGAATTTATCACTAAAATAGAGACGCTCATAAGCCAGCAGTCCAGTATCTGTGGCTGGTTGAGTAAAGATGATGGGGCTGAGTACCCTTTCCCGTGAGGTTTCATCTGCCTCTGAATGTTGTGCCTCTGGCCTAATCCATACCATTAAAGGCAAAACCACGTAAAACTCCTCATTGTCCATGACCACACAATATAATCATCAGGTCACTGTCCGCTTTCTAGTTAGAGAGGTATAATTCCACTGAAGTCAGATTTACACCAATATCAGCGAGAGCAAAATTAGGTTTCCCCTATAGTTGCTGTTAACCTTTATCAGCATCACCCAGTAGTACTGAGATGGTAGCATTAGCAAATACAACACAAGGCTGATCTTCAATAGCCATTCTCTCATTTACTTTTTGCTGATTTATCGCTTCACTAATGACACAATAGATTTTCCCATTAGTTTATTATTATTATTTATTATTGGTATTAGTGTTATCCTGAAAGAAAATGAAAATAGAGAACTGACCTCATCTCAGCACAGCATATTATTTTCAGGAGTTCAGAAACACTGCACAGAATGGACAGTTTCCATTTCACCAATGTTCAATCACTGGCATTTGTCTTTTGTATCCCAGAGCAATTGCATAACTCTAATATTGACCTTAACCGGAGCCCTTTGTTTCTCACCCTAACAGCCAAAAGCATTAAAAATGCGTGTTTACTTAATTTGTCCTGGCATGCAGTGTAATTACAAGCAGTTTGTTTTCTCTGTTGTAAAATATGGGCTAGAGAAGGAATAAAGTAATGTGGAAAATTAACATTGTGATGTACTGTATAGTGGAATAACACTAAAAACACTTAGCTGTGTTAGTACTGGAGGTGCTATTTGTGTTGTGTGCAAGAGCAATAAAGAATTAAATGCCTCTTTCTAAACTATATTTGCATGATTTTCAACTGCAGTAAAATTAATCTGAGCTGCCTCCAAGTACGAAAGAAAAAAATCAAAGTGCAAATAGAACTGAGCAGCACTCATGCAGCCTTTAAAGTTGTACTTTTCTATTTTGTGAATTCCAGCATACCGTTTACTGACGTCTGTGATTCTTACAGAACTGGACCAGGCAAATACATTTAAAGACTCCTGTGCCGTGTCTAGCACTCACCAAAGCTGTGCCTTTGGTATGGTTATGGTCATGTCGACAGCACCTTTCTGATGTAACAGCAGGTCTGGACACAGAGGAGGCTAGTGTGGCAAGGTGGTTTGCTAGGGCATTTTCCTTCTTTGTGCCTCTAGAGTAAATATTGCATCCAAATCTAGCGTTACTCTACATGTCTGCTAATTCCTTCTATGAAAGATTCACTTTGTCACCTCTCCCTCCTTTAAAAATCTCCCCCTTTCTTTGTGAAGTACTAAGTGCTGTCATAATTACAAAAGTGTAAATATCAGTTAAAGCCATTAGAGTTAAAGGAGTACCTGTTTGTACCAAAATAGCCAAGAGCAAAAAACCCCCTTCTCTCTCAATTTTTTTGCTATTCTTTTTTTTCCTCTGCCTTCCCTTTCATACTTTCTGTGGAAGAGTTTAGATAATGAAACAATATGAGTTCCATTGCCCACCATTTATGTACATTTGAAATGTCAAAAAATTAAAATAGCAGGGGAAAAAAGAATACCAAATTACTCCATTATGACTGTAAAAGGATTTTTTTTCCCTTTTTTTCCTCAATAAAGGTTTTCCCCCAGAGATATTTGTTAAAAAATAGACCTCTGGGTAAAAGCAAACATTTGAGACCTTTGTTGTTATTTCAATATTTTTTTTTTTTTTTTTTTTTTTTTTTTGTGGAGAACTGCCCCATGCAAAGAAATACACTGCTTTCCTAGCATTCTGTCTTTGCAGACAGCCATTCTCTCTTTGCAGAAAGGTATGCTCGGTCTCCTTCTTCTGGCCTCTGTGCAAAAGAGTTTATCCACTTTGTCATCTGATTCATTTATATTTTTTAATAACAAGTTGGGATGAACCTGGAAGACATGGGAGCTTTTAACAGCAGTCGAGAAGAAATCCAGCTTTAGCCTACTGCAGACTGGAGCTAGGAAAGTCATTAGATTAACCTCTCTTGACAGGTCAGGCTCAGCAAATATTCTTAAAAATAACTCTTCCAGTAATTTATGACCTTTGGGGAGCATAATCAATAGTGTTAAGAGGAGAGGCAGCCAGACAGCACTTCCTGATAGGAGAAAGTTTCTTGTCTTTGTAATGTTTGCATTCTGTCTGCTTGTATGCAATAAGACTGACTTGCCAGTGATATCATACCCCTTTTACTCCATCAGTTTTGGAGACATACATTTTTATTGTCAATTTACCGTCTCCTCTGTTATTTCATACAGTATCTAATTCCAACAAAAACCAATGCACAAATGTGATTACAAAGTAAGGGGAAAATGCACAGTTCATTTTCTTCCACGTTCCCTCTAACCTCTCTGGATCATTTGAGGGAGAATGGTCCTCTGCCCCAGGATGTCGTAATGCAAAGTCTTAAACATATACTTCATTTTAATGCACGATGAGCTACTCATAGTGCTTAATTAAGCACATTCTTACATCCCCCTAAGATCAGCACCTAGGGGAATTTTATGCTCTGTCTCTGTATTTCTTTTTGTAAGATTGGATAAACTGCGCTAGATTTGAACATGCAAGTGACAACAATATTTCTATATTTTTTAATCCTTGTAATGCATTTTATCACTGGTGAGATTTCCTCTAGCTTTTTATATAATAAAGAGCATTGCCCTGGCTATTCAAACATAGAGCCATTCCTTCAGGGTTCAGTACTGAAGTCCCATTTTCTGAAACTGGAGACTCTCAGGAGGATACATTGATTTCAGTGGGGCCTCACATTCACTGTCTACATGCACATGCTGTAGCTACATGGACCTGCCCGAGGCAGGACTATTGCCCATCTTTCTCTGCAAGGACTGCTAGGGACATAGGAAAGGATACAGCATGTCACACTGTAATATGATACTGCACTTATTTTGACACCACTCAGAGAATTACTGGATGTTGGCTTTTCCAGTGTCCTTGGAATGGAAGAATAGTTTGGAAACTCAAAAGAATAAAAATAATTTGGAAAGAAAATCATTCACGTTCACAGTCTCTGTCAGAAACTTTAATACACACTACTTCAGGTCAACTTTGAGCATCTAATGCTAACAGCTATAGCTGAAAGAAGATACCAGCTCTTCTCCAGAGCTATGGTGAAATTGAAAATGACTTTTTTTATCCCTGCTTTCCACCTTCATTGCCAAGCTGAAGGGGAAACCTGGACAGTATCAAAAGTGACTACAGAGCTCTGGAGGGCAGTAGTTAAAGGCATGGGGGCCCAGCTGGTTTTCTCCTCAATGCTGCTGGTGAGGGGAAAGTATGCGAGGCCCTGGACGGAAGAGGAGCCCAAAAAAGCTGGTTAATATTAAGAGATCATCTCCACGAAGCTCAAGAGTGGTCCATCCCAATGAATACAAAGTTAGACAAAAATGCCAGGAGGTCTGTGTGGAGGAACAAGGAACTCCTGGCCATACTGAAACATGAAGAGGAAGCATACAGAGGGTGGAAGTAAGCATGAGTAACCTAGGAGAAATGCAGAGATGTTGTCCGAGCATCCAGAGATGAAGTTGGGAAAGCTATAGCTCAAATGGAATTGAACCTGGCCAGGGATATCGAAGACAACAAGAAGGGCTTCTGTAAATACATAGGTGACAAAAGGAAGACTAGGGATAATGTGGGCCAATTGCTCAACAATGGGGGACCTGGTTACACAGAACATGGAAAAAGCTGCAGTACTGGATGCCACCTTTGCCTCAGTCTTTACTAGCATGACTGGCCTTCAGGAATCCCAGGTCTCAGAGAGGAGGGGGAAAGGCTGGAGCAAGGAAGATGTACCCTTGGTGGAAGAGGATCAAGTCAGGGAACGCTTAAGCCAACCGGATATACATAAGTCCACAGGCCTGATGGGATGCACTCACGAGTGCTGAGGGAGCTGGCAGATGTCATTGTGAGGCCACTTTCGATAATCTTTGATTGATCACGATGGCTGGGATAGGTGACTGAGGAGTGGAGGAAAACAAATATCACTCCTATCTTCATGAAGGGCAAGAAGGAGGAACCAGGGAACTACAGGCCTGTCAGTCTCAACATGATCCCTGGGAAGGTGATGGAGCAGCTAGTCATGGAAACCGTTTCCAGGCACATGAAGGACAAGAAAATCATCAGCAGTGGTCAGCATGGTTTCACCAGGGGCAAGTCATGCTTGATAAACTTCTACAATGAAATGATTGACCTGGTAGATGAGGAGAGAACAGTAGATAGTGTCTACCTGGACTTCAGTAAGGTGTTTTGACACTGTCTCCTGAAGGATACTCATAAACAAGTTGTTGATGTAGGGGGCTGGATGAGCAGACAGTGAGGTGGATTGAAAACTAGCTGAATGGCTGGGCCTGGAGGGTGATGATCAGTGGCACAGAGTCTAGTTGGTGGCCAGTAGCTAGCGGTGTACCCCAAGGGTCAATACTGGGTCCAGTCCTGTTCAACATCTTCCTTAATGATCTGGATGATGGGGCAGATCATTCTCGGCAAGTTTGCACATGACAGAAAACTGGGAGGAGAGGCTGATAGGCCAGAGGGTCGTGCTGGCATCTAGAGGGACCCTGACAGGCCGGAGAAATGGGCTAAGAGGAACCTCATGAAGTTCAAAAAGAAGTGCAGAGTCCTGTGCCTGGGAGGAACAACCCTGTGCATGAATATGTGCTGGGGGCCATCCAGCTGGAAAACAGCTCAGCAGAAAAGGATCTGGTGGTCCTAGTGGGCACCAAGTTGACCATGAGCCAGGAATGTGCCCTTGCTGCAAAGAAGGCTAATGGTATCCCAGACTACATTAGGCTGAGCAAGCTGGGATTGTTAAGCCTAGAGAAGAGAAATCTCAGAGGGGGAATCTTATTAATGTATATAAATATGTGAAGGAAGGTGCAAAAAGGGTGGAGCCAGGTTCTTTTCAGTGGTGCCCAGTGACAGGACCAGAGGCAATGAGCACAAACTGAAACACAGGATGTTCCGTCTGAACATCAAGAATCACTTTTTTCCTGTGAGAGTGACTGAGCACCAGCACAGGTTCCCCAGAGAGGTTGTGGAGCCTCCATCCTTGGAGATATTCAAAAGCCATCTGGAGACGATCATGGGCAACTTGCTCTAGGTGGCCCTGTTTGAGCAAGGGGATTGAACAAGGTGACCTCCAGAGGTTCCTTCCAACTTCAACCATTCTGTGATTCTGCGATTCTGTGAACATGCAACTTTTGGAAGTTTATCATGAGTGGAAAGAGTAAACATACAGCCATGCTCCAGATCTCCTTCCTCTATACTTTGTGGCACAAAATCTCTGGTATGTTCCATGGAACACAGAAGTTTTCCTGTATAAGCAGTGACATTGGTAGCATTACCACCAAAATTAGCTCCTGGTTAGGCTTTACCATACTTTTACCTTGGGTTTTCTGGACAAGTATGTGTCCGTATGCTCTTTATAGTCAGACTGATGATTCTGAAAAGCACCAGATCTATTCCACATGCACTACACAGATAGTCATCATGTTCACATTAAATCCATGGCACAGTTGGTCTGCATGTGCACAGAGGATGTCGTCAGGTTTTCAAGATCTGGGCTGTAGCTCAGACAGAGGAATAGGTCTGTCTAGATGCCAGGAAATCCTGAAAAGATGCAACAAACTTATAAAATTTCCACTCATTAAATTTCTGAGGTGGAAAAAACATAACATGTTTTGAGAAATCATTTGCCTTTAATCAATGAAAATTTTTTTTTAAAGTTGAACATAAATGATATGGCGATATTTTCAACATATTGCCACTGCTTTATGATGAGACGTGGAATCTTGTAAATACTGTAACGACTAACAAAGATTAACAAAACAAACTTAACATGTATATAATTTTTAATTATGATCTCTGAGATCTCCAAGAGCTTGTTTCCCTAATTACCACTGTTATACAGTGCATTAATGGTCAGCCAGGCTGAAGATCAATACCCCAAAAATCTGCAGCTTAAGATGCCCAGAAATAAATATATATGTTCTAAGACTGAAATGGAAAATTATAATCATCTACTTTGTCTACCTGAATAATAATGAATAAAACACTTCACCCAGTAATTCCTGTATCACACTACTGAAGAACAGTTAATCAATGACTGAAATTTCCTTGCCTTGAGTAGATTACAAAATGAATCTGCTCACTTTGAAGAAACAATGAAAAATAAATAAATGAGATTTTTTTCAAAACCCAGAAATTTTACTTACTACATTATGGTAAAAAAAAATTGATTTTTTTACCCTCAGATTAGTTTTAATTTTGTGGTTGCATTTAATGGAGTAAAAACAAATATTTTAGCTAATAATTTAACTTGTCATCTGTGTCCCATGTGACTTCTGGGAAGTCTTAACAACTCAGCTTATACCAAGGATGCAATAGTTTCTGTCAGTTACTACTGCAGTATAAGAACTGGAGAAACCCATAAGCAACTAGAAGAAGTAAACAAACAGGCACAGAAACACTATCTTGCTCCTTAAATAATGATGTAGGGTGCAATTAAATTTTATTATCCTTTGGGAGGGATTATAGAAGTCAGTAGTGACTTCAGAGTTAGTCACATCATCAACCTAAACATATGGCAACAAAAGAAAATCAGTGGCATCTATTGTCTTCTGTAGCCCAAGTAACAACATTCTCTCCCTCCTTTTGATAAACTATAGGGTCAATATTGTAGTTGTATTCCAATCCAATGTATTTCCACATGCAAAATTCCTGTTTTCTTTCGAGAGCATTTGCAATATCAAATCCTAAAAAACATTCACTCAGCAGGCCTGAAGTGAATATCATTAAAGTTTGTTTTGCAATTCTCTAGACTATGGACATTTTTTTTTCCTATTTTTGACACAAGATTCATCAGATATTTAGGCCGCCTTTGAAAAAATTCTCATATTTTACAGCCTGTAGCCAACATAAAGTTATCATCTTTACCTGACCCTGTTTCATATTCTTACATAACGTTTGTCAGATACAACACTGACCAATGTAATAAAGGACATCCTCTTTCTTTCAAGTCAAGAAGATTTCTTAGGCCAGCAAGTAACAGATGTGGTTTAGAAAGTTGAGAAAACAAGACTATATTCCACCTCTCTGTCTCTCATAAACATCCTTTCTTTTCCACACCTTTGTGCATATGTAGATGAATATATGCAATTGTAAGGTCTTTTCCCATGCTTATATTTTGTCATATTGAAATAGCAGCAGATCTTAGAAAATTTGAATGCAATTAATTTGATTTTTTTTAATGCCCACTTTGGCATCTTTAGCAACCAAAGTAGTATTAACTTCTGAGGAAAAAGTCCGCACGACTTCTTCCATCAAGGAGATATATTCTTACTCTCATTCAGCACTGTGTTTCCTGTGTTCATTGACAGTACTTTTCAATACACATTTTCAAAAAGAAGAGTTTGTCTATGTAGTACAAATGTATGATTCTGAAATTCAGTGCTGGTAAGTGGCTACTGACTGCTGTTGAAACCAAACTTTTCCATATTAAGTCGAATTACATCTTTTTCCCTTAACATGTTTTTGCACAAATGGTGAACAAGCTTGTCTCTGCAAGACCTGGCACATGTCTCATGTCTTTCCACTGACTGATTGACGGGAAGGTTCCACACCATCCCTGCTGATGAACTGCTTCAGTAGTTGCTGGTGTTTTCTTTCCTGCCCAAAGAAATTCAAAACAGACGGATTAGAAGTTGCTGGACTGCAGTGTTTGTGTTTACAAGAGGACATACCACCGTCTGATGAAAACCTACACAGCTGGAGGTAAATGACCGGCAGGTGGGCAGTGTGTGATGTTAGGCTGTGTGTGATGTTAGAAGTAGTAAATCTGGGCAATGCAATTAACTTGGGACTGCTTCCCCCCCTTCCCCCCCCCATTTTTTTTTCTATCTAGATTCTAGCTCTAGATAGAATAGTGTATTTTGAAAAGAGGTAGCAGTTATTGATACTTTTAACTCTTTTTTCAGGATACTTCTCCCTTCCCAGCATGTTCTTGAATGCATGGGGAAATCCTTTCAGCCTGTATTGAAATCAAACAGTTATTTGTGCAAAGATTGACAATATTGAAACCATTTGATTTGAATGTCTTAATTTGAAAATAACCTGGAGGCACTTAATAGACTTATTTTCTTGTAAGCATTTGATTCACAGCTGCTAAAAAAGGTTTCATCGCATATGAAACTTGGGGCATCTGCTTTGTCATGTCAGAATGACAATTGGGTAGGATGCCAGGATGACATGGAATAACATGAAACAATCCATCCAGCTGCATGGAAATTGTTTAAGTGTTTCTCTCGTGTGCATAACAGTATCCGTTGGAAAGAGAAAAATCTGTGCAGACCATGAAACAGATGTTATTTAATTCCCCTTCTCCTATGAATGCCCATAGGTGCAAAAAGCCTGTGGCTCTTCAGATTCTACAAGCACATGTATGGCAGCATTTTCAAAAGGAGAAAAAGCTCTGCAATGACCAGCTGGAGTTTCTATTGTTCTGCACTGAGAGCAAGTGGAAAATAGGGGCAGAGTTTACAGCTTTTCCCTTTGTAGGGACAGTAGTCTCTTCCATTTTTATGCTCATAAAATAGCAATTCTTTTCATTCCATAAATCAATCTTGAAGCATTTTCAGGTGCTATATCAATACATGGAGAGTTTTTGTGCCTGAGAAATTTATTAACTAAGGCTGAAGAAATAGGGCAAACAGTAAGCTGGAAATGCCTGGATTCCTTAAGAAGAATGGCTTCAAAGTTTTGAAGACTGATTTGAACACCTGAGACAACTTGAATTTGCTCCATGTCATTTGAGTAGATATCAAATGCTGTACAGAAACATGCTTTTGCAATGTAACCAAGTTTTTGCAATGTAGAAGAGACCATTCATAACATATGTGTATAAATGCAGTGTTCACTAATGAGAATTGCATGTGCAAGTTGAAAGAACAGGATGGATAATGTGTCAGTCAATGCCTGATGACAAATTAAGGTCATGTTTGCATTGCATGAGCATTAAGCACCTTATGACAATTGTGTTGGGACAAAGATTTGTCTTGGTCGCTGCAGGTAAATTTTGCTTTAATCAAGCAACTCTGTGACAGGCCTACTGTCTGTTTGGTTGCCACTTTATACTCAGGATGTAGCTAGTTTTCAGAGAGCCTTTGTTGTTTGCCTAATGAAGATCTTTGATATATTTTACACTTAAAAGTGCTAGACACAAAGTTAAGTAGTACTTTTTTGTTTGCTTTGTCATTTTGCCAAAACTGCTTACAAGGGAATGGATATACAGTAGCATGTATAGCATACGCATATGACCAGAAAGTGAACTTGCAGTTGTGCTCTTAGGGCCTGCTTTGCAAAGTACTCATCAGTACAGATCAATCACTTGACAACTTACAGACAAGTCAGGAGTCCCTTTGAAGCAAAAACAAAATCTCCAATCTTTCAAGTCTTCAACAGCATGCAGGTACCCTGCAGACTATGATATCCACCTGCTTAAGAGTATTAGACATGTGAAGAGATTCATCCCCCAATGACCTTATGAAGCACAGAAGAGGTGTCATGTAAATTTTATAGGTGGGAAATTGAGACAGATGTGGTCTAAATGACGTGTTTGGGGCCACATTGGAATCCATGGTAGGACAAGATGCTGAACACTGTTCTGTCACAACCTTCCTGTCTCAGGGATTGTTCTGTCTTGATCATGCTTTTTGTTAGCTTTGCATGCCTAAATGAACTAGGAAAAAGCTTGGAGACATCAGGAACTCTCTGGTTTGCTTCTTCAGAAAACATTTGACAGGCATTTGAGCTGCTGTTCTTTTCATACAACTTCAGTGGTTTCTCTGCTGTTTCATAGCAGCTGACAGAACCAATGCACAGTGCTAGTCTTAACTCAGGTTTAAATTAGGAAAAGAGAAAGGTTTTTTCTTATACCTTCCATCCAGAATGATAGCATTGTCCAGTTGTAATGTGCTGATTTTTCCCAGAAGTGTATCGTGGAGCTTAGTCACAGCCACTTTTTTCTGTCTTTGTATAGAATACCTGTAGACATAACATAGACTGATACATTTGTGCTAAGCATCAACATTTTGTAGGCCAAATTGGTTGCTCCTTGGCAAACCTGCTATTTCTGATATGTTTGAAAACCATCTTTTTAAGTAACTCTTCCTCTGTTTGCTCAGTTTATTCCAAACCACCAGCTATTTCCACAACATAGCTCTTCCAAAGCTATTTGATCAGACAGGTTCCTTTGTTACACATATATAGTTCTCATTATGTTGTCTGGATTTATATTACAAGTCCAGAAGTGAATGTCCCTGGATATTTTCCCTGTAACAAAGTAAATTATAATTGTATGTGACTTATTTCGATGGTGAGGTGGAGTGTTACAGGTAAGAATTAAGATGTACTTTCAGAGTTCAACAAGAAAGCTAGCATAACTCCTTCCTCAGTTATGTCTACTATTAATCTGAAATGGTAGGCCTCAAAAAAAAAGCCAAACAAACCTGGAAGAGACTAGGTTCAGCTATTCCATAATTCCTTTAACTTCAGTGGCACATTCTACCATTACCCATGGACTAAAGATATTCGTCTTGGCAAGAATCCTTCTGAATTAGGATGCATACTTGTTAAACACTGACTCTGAATACTGTGTGCACATCAAAAGCTTTCTGAACACTGAAATCCCTTATTTATTTTTCTTCTTTCTGTTATGTGATGCATCATCCCTGGAGGTATTTAAAAGATGTGTAGATGTGGCACTTAGGGATATGGTTTAGTGGTGGACTTGGCAGTGTTGGGTTTACGGTTGGACTCGATGATCTGAAAGGTCTTTTTCAACCTAAATGATTGTATGATTGTATGATTCAATGATTACTGAAACTGATGGTATTATTGAACTGTAAACATTAACATTACCATTACACAGAGATTTCCAAAGTGATGCGCTAGAAATAAGAAAATAAGTTTTGTGTAGAAGTATTACAGAATGTCTATAGTAAAAGTAATGTTTTTAATTATTTGTAAAGCTGCAGAGGACAGGAACTGGTGAGTATACTATTATTTTATTATAATCACTTCTCTTATTTCATAGAACACGGAAGTAGATAAGGTCATGATCCAAAGTATTTACAAGTCCACAACTGTCATCAGCATGTTGTAGGAATACTGCTAAGTTTATACCTCAACCTTTTGTTCAGTAAAATACAAAAGCATTTCAAAACATTTTTATTAATCTCTGCCACTGACATGCAGTTTCTTCTAGGTTTAACTGGAAAAGTAGTTGCTAAGTGCTGCACAAAGATAGGGTGGACAGGAATTACAGTACCAATTTTATAGAGAATTTCAGTCAAATCTTATCTAAAATTTGGCCAAAACAGAACAGTGGGCTAAGATTTCTTCTGGGTTTTGGTGTATGTGATGCATATATCGCAGCTAGCTGCGTATACATCCCTATAAGAACTGGTGTAATGCTATGCTGCTGCAAAGCAGTTTTTTTTTTTTAACTTTATACATGGCTTGGATGGATTTGATTTTACATTTCAAGATATTTAGCATCTCTGGATGTGCATTATCTCTTCTGGGTGCAGTATTCACTTGTGGAAAGACATAAAAATAATCCATATTTTGTCCAAAGAAAACTATTTATTGGACTAACAGTATTTCAAAATGCTTCCTCTCCAGGTGATTTGCCATGGGTAAACCACAGAATCCATGTGTACTCAGGTTCTTGCTTGCCCCAGGACTTTTGAAATAGCAGAAGTCTTATCCTCTGATAGCTGCTTGTTGTAACACGGTATCAACTCCTAAATTTATAGCATAGATGACTGAGAACAGTTGAGGTGTATCTTAACAATATATGGAAAATACTGCAAGAGTAGCCATAGCGTAATGTTCTCAAATTGTGGGATTGCTGAAGAGGGAATATAAATACCTGCAAAATACTTTGGGAGTAAATTCTCCTGGCAAGAGCTCAGGTTTACATTTCAAATTCACCCCAGAGAGATGACTTTTTCTTATTCATGCCATGGATGATAACTTCAGAATAGAGTTACAAGTTACAAGCTCCTGTGGCTTTTTTCCTGGACTTCTTAGATTCCTGCAGCTGAAAGGATGAACTGGTGTCTCTTGTGTATGTATCTCATAAATAACTCCAGATGTAGCCAGCAAATCTGAATATCAGATGTCTGTCTTTTGTACTTTAGCCATCAGTAGATATAAATAATGTTTAAGCAAGATATAACTCATTTGATGGTTCAGATTGAACATAAGCATTGTGAATGTCATTATTCCAGGGCTTGAAGAAGTGAAGTTTTATGACATACAACTAGAACAGCAGAGAAATCCTATGGCAGTCTATAGCAAGAAAATGATATGAAGAGGCATAGTCAAGTAGAGGCATTTCTATCATTACTTATTAAAATGCAAGGGACAAAATATAATTTTGCTACAGAACAGCAGAAGTTTATGAGCTACTCCACACATAGACAGTTTGTGTTCACTTCTGAGCATAAAGACACACACTTGAGGGATGTAAGTGGAGATACATATCTGAAAGAGGTGTGTAAATTGAACATGATAGGTCTGCAGCACAACTACAAAATATAGAATGTTGCAAGAACAGCCACAATGAAACTATTGAGATTAAAATATACAAAATGGAGTAAAAGTGGTTTAAATTGTGAATGTCTAAAAATAAAGACACATAATATGCCTTACTGGCAATTTATTCAAAATATATTCTATCATTATGGAAGCTAGTGGAGAGAACGTTTGAGAAGGGAAAAATGATATTGAAATGAAAAATGTTAATTTAATGATTACTGACTTTTTATTATACCACAAACCTAATACTTGATGTTTAAGGTTGCCTATGTTCTAGTGGGTAAAAAAAAAATAAATTAAACATTAAATAACATTATAAGAAAAAAAAATATAATTTAAATTAGGAACAGGTATTTTTTTCAGGAAAACCCTTTTAAGCAGAGTTTCCCAAACTTTGTCAGGTAGCAAGCCACTCCTAGCTCTCAAATGTCTTTTGTATCACTACGCTCTCCTGATCAAACTTTTAACTGGTAACACAATAAAGGTAACCTCAGTGACATAAAATTTAATATAGTTCTGAAGTGCAGTGGTGGATCGCTTAGCATGTGGATCATTTAGCATGACTTTGCAATCATAATTTTAAATTCAAAAACTGTTTTTCATTTTCTACTTCATTCCTCAAGTTCTTTCTAGTGGAATACTCCACTGTTCATTTGTAGATGCCTTCATCTTCACTTTACAGAAAATCACATTGTCTATGTATGAGCAATTCTGAAAATTTTGGACTACAGAGTTTAAATAGTACTATGGGAAGATGTGTGTCCAACTACATTAGGACCAAGAGTTTACTAAAACCAGATGCAAAATCCAGCAACTATGCAAAACTGTAAATATCCAAACGCTATTCAGAATTGAGTTAAACTTGCTGTTATTTTCTCAATTATTCTGCAGAATAAAAAGTAAGTAAACAAGTTGAAAATCATATTGAAAGGAAAACCACATCTGATGACCTCAGGCTCTCACTGAGCAAAACTGATTATCGAAGAAAAAAGTGGGTGCATTAGAATTTTCTCCACCGCAAAATACTACATTAAACCAGGGGAGAAGTGAAGATCAAGGGCAGCCTTGGCTGCAGTGACCATGAAATGGTGGAGTTCAAGATCCTTAGGGCACCGAGGAGGACGCACAGCAAGCTCACTACCCTGGACTTCAGGAGAGCAGACTTTGGCCTCTTCAGGGATCTGCTTGGTAGAGTGCCATGGGGACAAAGATCTGGAGGGAAAAGGGGCCCAAGAAAGTTGGTTAATATTCAAGGATCACCTCCTCCAAGCTCAGGAGCGATGCATCCCAACAAAGAGAAAATTGGGCAAAACCACCAGGAAGCCTGCATGGATGAACAAGGAGCTCCTGGACAAACTCAGACACAAAAAGGAAGCCTACGGAGGGTGGAAGCAAGGACAGGCAGCCTGGGAGGAATACAGAGAAATTGTCCAAGCGGCCAGGGATCAGGTTAGGAAAGCTAAAGCCCTGATAGAATTAAATCTGGCCAGGGACATCAAGGGCAACAAGAAAAGCTTCTATAGGTACGTCATGGATAAAAGGGAGACTAGGGAAAATATGGGCCCTCTCCAGAACGAAACAGGAGACCTGGTTACCCGGGATATGGAGAAGGCTGAAGTACTCAATGACTTTTTTGCCTCAGTCTTCACCGGCCAGTGCTGTAGCCTCACCACCCAAGCCACAGAAGGCAAAGGCAGGGACTGGGAGAATGAAGAGCCGCCCACGGTAGGAGAAGATTAGGTTCAAGACAATCTAAGGAACCTGAAGGTGCACAAGTCCATGGGACCCGATGAGATGCATTCGCGGATCCTGAAGGAACTGGCACATGAAGTTGCTAAGCCACTATCCATCGTATTTGAGAAGTCGTGGCAGTCTGGTGAAGTTCCTGCTGACTGGAAAAGGGGAAACATAACGCCCATTTTTAAAAAGGGAAAAAAGGAAGACCCGGGGAACTACAGGCCAGTCAGTCTCACCTCTGTGCCTGGGAAGATCATGGAACAGATCCTCCTGGAAGCTATGCTAAGGCACATGGAGGACAGGGAGGTGATTCAAGACAGCCAGTATGGCTTCACCAAGGGCAAGTCCTGCCTGACCAACCTAGTGACCTTCTATGATGGAGTGACTACATCAGTGGACATGGGAAGGGTTACCAATGTCATCTATCTGGACCTCTGTAAGGCCTTTGACATGGTCCCCCACAACATCCTTCTCTCTGAACTGGAGAGGTACGGATTTGATGGGCGGACTGTCCGGTGAGTGAGGAACTGGTTGGATGGATGCATCCAGAGGGTAGTGGTCAACGGCTCAATGTCCAGATGGAGGTCGGTGATGAGTGATGTCCCGCAGGGGTCCGTATTGGGACCAGTACTGTTTAATATCTTCATCAATGACATAGACAGTGGAATCAAGTGCACGCTCAGCAAGTTTGCAGACCTTTTTTCTCAATTGCAAGCTGAGTGGTGCGGTTGACACGCCTGAGGGCGGGATGCCATCCAGAGAGACCTGGACAAGCTCGAGAAGTGGGCCCGTGTGAACCTCATGAAGTTCAAGGTCCTGCACTTGGGTCGGGGCAACCCCCGGTATCAATACAGGCTGGGGGATGAAAGGATTGAGAGCAGCCCTGCCGAGAAGGACTTGGGGGTACTGGTGGATGAAAAGCTGGACATGAGCCGGCAATGTGCACTCGCAGCCCAGAAGGCCATCCGTGTCCTGGGCTGCATCAAAAGAAGCGTGGCCAGCAGGTTGAGGGAGGTGCCTGCCCCTCTACTCTGCTCTGGTGAGACTCCACCTGGAGTACTTTGTCCAGCTCTGGAACCCTCAGCACAAAAAGACATGGACCTGTTGGAGCGGGTCCGGAGGAGGGCCACGAAAATCTTCAGGGGGGTGGAATGCCTCTCCTATGAAGAAAGGCTGAGAGAATTGGGGTTATTCAGTCTGGAGAAGGGGTGGCTTCAGGGAGACTTTATTGCGGCCTATCAGTACTTAAAGTGGGCTTATCAGAAAGATGGTGGCAAACTTTTTAGCAGGGCGTGTTGCAACAGGACAGGGGGTAATGTTTTTAAACTAAAAGAGGGTAGATTTAGACTAGCTATAAGGAAGAAATTTTTTACAATGAGGGTGGTGAAACACTGGAACAGGTTGCCCAGAAAGGTGGTAGATACCCCCATCCCTGGAAACATTCAAGGTCAGGTTTGATGGGGCTCTGAGCAATCTGATCTAGTTGAAGATGTCCCTGCCCATGGCAGGGGGGTTGGACTAGATGACCTTTAAATGTCCCTTCTGACCCAAACTATTCTATTCTCTTCTATTCTGTTCTGTTCTGTTCTGTTCTAAGAGCTGCTCTTGTTGTTACACTTGCAACCAAAAGTGGAGGGAGCATATAGCTAACATTTCAACATCCCAAGCAAAATTTCCCTCTAAACGTTTGAAACTAACTATCAGAAGTGAAAAGGCAGATAAAAAGAAATGCCACGATCAGTAACATTGGAAAGTTGATATTAAACCAGCACTCTAGAGTTCCTTGAAAAGACCCATAGATCCTAAGGAAATAATCTTAGTAGAGTCCTTTGCACTGTTCCTTGGCTATATAGGTCCTTGAGAATCCTGCTTCACTGTGTAACTTAGCTGAAAATGAACATTCCTTTCTCTGTGCTAGGATCATATTTACAGGAATTTTCAGTGCCAAGAGTTAAAAAGAAAAGAATTGTTTTCTGTTCTTGATCAATACCTAGAATACAAATGAAAGGGTAAATACTGTAAATTAAGAGCTATGACAGTTGCTGAGGTATATGAGATCAAATGAAAGTAGTAATATCAAATGTAACTCAGTAAGAAAAAACAAAATGCATCCTGTGAATGTAAACAGATATGATCGATCAATCATTTATGGTGCCGCTTGGTCTTCCTGAGGTTGTGGTTCTAGCAAGGTCAACAACTAGATCCAAGGGCCCTGATTATGAATCCTAGGTATCCCTTTTCATTGCAGTACATCCAATGTGGATTGTAAAACTTCTTGTTCTAACCGTGTATTTGATTTAGAAATGGGTGTGTCTATATGGAAGGTGGTCCCCAACACTTTGTTCTTTTATGGGATTCTCCACTGGGCACTGAGACGAGTAAAATACATCTAGATTTTGCTCACTCAGCATCTTACTTTTGGAAATCCTGTTTACACTATTTAATCTTGTAACCCTATTTTTATATCCCCTGCACACCTCAAAATTTCTGCTTTGGATGAAAAGACAATATACACTTCCTTACTCAAGCAAAACTTCCACAGATTGTTTTCAGCTTGAGTTTTACTGAAAGGAAAATGAATGTAACTCAAATGAATATAGCTTGAAGAACTGTAAAGAGCACTGTGCTATATGCCAGCTTTGAATAACTTGTTACCAGTCTCTTTAAACTTGTCTAACTATATGATAGGGTAGGCCTGTGGAAACCAGAATGGAATATTTACATTTAAGCATTTTTAGAAGTAACTTCCTATTTCTCTTTCATGTAGTTTACTTTTTTTTTCTTTTTGGTATGCAACAACATTAATAAAATTAAACTTTTTAGAGACTGTGTTTTGAATATGGAATTGAAAACAAACTTGAGAATAAGCTTGAATGCACTAAATCAGTGCACTAAATGTGTGAGCTGCATGCACTCTCTTAGTAAAATGTGTTTTCTAGAATATGGCTAAGTAAAAATGTCCAAATATTAAAGGAAGCATAAAGCTTAGAAAATAAAAAATTCTCAGTTCTTTTTCAGCTTTAGTCCAAGTTTCTCATTAAGAATAAGCTTGATTTGACAAACTGTAGACTGTCATTGTCACAAAACAGTCCTCCTTTAATAAGAAAGCAAGGGTCTTTAAAACAAAATTAAATTGCTAGAAAAAAAGGAGAAGATTTTCAAGTAATGGATGTTTTTTCCTGAAAAAAAAAGCCCGTTTATTTAAGAATGACTTTCTGGTCACAAGAAAGAACCCAGGGTAAAATGATTAAAATTGTCATATGAAATTTCATGAGAAAATGTCCATAACTTATGTCCAACTCTGCTAATCTGTTTTCTATCAAAAGGAGGCAAGCAATCAAGTTGAGGAGTATAATTACGTATTTCTGGTTGTCTAGACAAGTGAAAGTGATCTCGGAGACGTTGTCCCAAGGACCATGGACAGTTCCAGGGCTGGAGCAGCCCTGGGAGCGCACGTGGTCCCGGAGGGTGCAGAGTCCCGGCCCTACAGAGCAGGAGATGGCTCCCTGCGGGGTCACAGGTCTCACCTTGTCCTTCTAGTTATACACCCATGTCCACAAACAAATATTCATGTGTCTTTTATCTCTTTACTATATAGTGTAAATTTTCTATTCAATAGTTAACCAGAAATTATTTCTGGCTTTCTTCCTTTTGTCAGACTGCAATTTATTTTTCAGTTACTCATTATCTACTCTCTCTCTACTGAACAAAAAAAAAACACAAACACAAACCACCACAACTTTCTGGTATCTTGGTGTGTATAATGTTGCTTTTCTTTTCAATTCTTTGACATCTTCCTATTCCTACATTCTTCTTTTGATAGTTATTTTTCCTGTCCTGATAATCCTCCTGACTACTGTGTTCCTCACCTATCCATCAGCAGGCTGAAAACACTTCACATACAGTGCTCACAGAAATTCAAACACTCAATTCAACTTCTTTGTTGGCTATAAATATAAATTAACCCCAGCTGATTCTCCCAACACATATATTTGCTTCACCCAATTTCTCACTGCATTCCCTCCACCACTTTGAAATATCCTGTAAATTATTATTTTAATTTTGTAACTTGAAATACAGCTATTACTGTTATCACAGTTGCCCCAATAGGCATCAAGTTGACTTACTTATTGGGAGGAAGTGGTGAAAAAAGCCTGAATGCATTTCAAAGCACAGTGTTGCAAGTAATGAGGAAAAAATGTGTTGGATGTGGATTTCCATTTTTAGACAGTTTCAGCTGTCCTAAACAAGATATTAAAAACCCCTGAACCTAAACAAAAAACAGTTAATGGGCCTCATCTCAAGGTGTACTGCATGGTCTGATTGTGCATTGAAGGCAGAATAACAGTTAGGGAGAGAAGTGAGAGACAAATACCGAATTAAACCATATTAAAAGAAGGACAAGTGAATATTTAGATTCACAGAATTGTTAACACAGCTTGCTGAAACTCTGTAGAGGTTATCAGCCAGCCAGCTCTTCAGGAAGGGCTGAACAGAGTAAAACCCTATACACCAGGTACAGGGGATATATACCTATATCCTATACAGTTGGACATATGTTCATAAGAGGAGTGGGTTATCCTCCACCAGCTCATGTTAGTTCAAGTTCTGAATTCTTCCACACTAAGGAAGATGGGGTGGGAGTTAAGTAAATATGACTACAGCTGTCAGTATTATCAAATTCAGCCAAATATTGAAGCACACACTTAAAAAGCAGCATATACACCCTGTGGAGTCAGGACCTACACAAGATTACACATTTTTATATTTACATATTTATGCAGTTTGAAATACAATGTTAATCTGAAAAAGTGCAGGCAGCAGAAGATTTAACTGTGCCTTATACCTGTATTGCACAGATGTTGATGGGTGTGTTGCCCTGCTAGTAGTGGCAAACTGGAGCATGACAAACTACAATAGGGCCATGTTTTAGACCATGTTGAGAAGGTCTTTGAAGGTAAAAACAGTGAACACAATCAGCCTTCTTTTCTTGTAACAGATATGTATGCTTTTATTTTGAAAATAAACTGTAAAGAAAATAAGCTATTTTAAATAGGACATATTTTATGGCAGACTTATTTTTCCATATGGAAAGGTTTACTTTGCAATTAAAATTTTCATTTTTTCTCAGGAATTAAATTCAATTTGATTTACTGTGTGACTACATCAGTTCAACTTTTTTTTGGCTATAAATAGCCATTATTTCATAAAGACATTTATTGGAAATACTGCAGATATTTTTTAGAGATATGTTAAAATGAATGTTCACAGAGCAAGTAAATATCAAATAATAAAATCAAGTCTTTGTATGTCATGATTAATTATTCCTGACAAAAATTAATGAGATTTTTCACCTTCTTCAACTCTCTACTGAGTTTCCCATCACAATCATGTGTATCATAAACTGTAATTGTTTTACAACTAGGTTTTTTACCAACTTTAAAGTAAGAAGTGTCATAAACACAAACATATTACCGAAGCTATCTTGAGCCTGGAGATAGGGTTAGTCCTTTCCTGTCTGAAGTACAGGAAGAACTTCATCTGTTTAGAGAGGGAGAGGAGAGGTTAGAAAAGTTTGGTTTTCTCCATATCAAATGTAACTGGTAGTGAGAAACTGAAGTCAGGTCAGAAGAAGCTGTTATGGAAAATGGGTATGTTGCTCCGGGTTAACATTGTTTTAAGCTTTCACTAATTCTTCACTGGGAAAACTGAGCTCAGCTACCCTACATGCCAGATGGATTCTCCAAAGCATGTTCTGAAACACAAGAGGGAGACAAACATAGGGATGTGACCTTTGTTTTGTAAAGAGAGAGAAATAATTAGGACTGAAGGCCAAATTTTCAATCTTAGGGATCCATCATTTTTCATTCACTCTGGGAAACGCTGATGCTGAAAATGGCCATGGATTTTAGATCAGTGATCTGTTTCCTCCAAAGTACATCTGTATGTAGAGGTTGGGATATAAGCACTCTTCTGTAAATTCAGGTCAAACTGTCTGAAGCTAGGCACCTCTGAACACTGTCTGAAATCAGCAAAACCATTCATGTTCAGGACTAGCCATGCAGCTGGTGAAGGTAGCAGTGCATGCCAGGCCACTGGAGGAGAGATGGAGAACAGAGTCTGATCTAGGACTGTTCTCCTAAACTTCTCCTTAGCATGTATATTCACAAATAGAATTGCCAGAAGGGTTCAGCTAAAGAAACGGATGTTTCTACTTCCAGACCACTGTCTGCTGCATCCTCACTTAAAAACTGATGTCTGGTTATCTTCACAAGCTATATTAAGTGTCAACAGTGGTGTTCAGAAGTGTCAATGGGATATACTCAATTCTGCATGCAGCAGTTTGTGCATCTCTTCTGTCATTTGTAGTGTGTCTTACAAAAATAATAATGACTTTCCTAAATCCCAATAATAATAAGAAACACTACTAAGTTTACAGTGACGAATATGTCAACAACAGCAATTAGATTTTCTTTTTTAAAAAAATATTATTATATACCATTGTCAGCTGTTGGAACTCCCCATGGTCTGATATGCTCCTTTGCGATAAAATTTTTTAACTGAAAATGCTGAGGTGACACATGGTTTCACAGCATGGCTGTGGGGAATCACTGACCTGCGCTGCAATGCCAAGTACAGCTATTCCTGTATCCAGACTCTGGGTAGATGTGAATGGACTTCCTCTTCTATTTTTTTAAATGGAAAAAGCCTACTTTCCTCATTCTTTCACAACAAAAAAAAAATCTTGCAAAATTACGTATGCTAATGACATTTTAAGCAAAGATGAAATGCAGAATGTAAGTCCTAAAGGGAGGGCTCACTGTTAAAAAGGCAAAAACAAAACTCAAACTCACAGCTACATTAAAATGAAGCATTGATAGCAGAAGCTCTTTTTAGTCCTGCTACTATGCAGTGGGTAGTTATAGGGTTTGTTGGTGATGATTGCGTGTACAAGTAATGTGACTGGGAATGAAAATGTTCCCTTTCACGGCTGTGGCATTTCATGGTTCCTGTTTGGATTATCTGTCTCTGTTTTGTCTGTGAAATTGTTGAGACTAATAAATAAAGAGCACTGTATTTTTTTTGCCTCAGAACCAACATATTGGATTGTTTGTAGATACCTTGTATGCAGTTATATATAGAAACTATCAAGAACTAAGTGCTCACTTCATAGATAAAGTAAGCAGATCCTGTCCAAATATTCACTGTCTGCCAGGTCAGGAGAATTCTCCCTTTCAATAAATTTGATCAAGTCCAAGAAGCTGTGAACAACCTTCAGATAGATTTTGCAGTTGATAAAAAGAAATATGTATGTGTGGTATGTGTGGCACTGAGTGAGATAAAGGTATTTTTAGTAGCCTACATTATAGCAAGCCACTGATATGGTGACTTTAGAGAAGGATGCTGTTTCTCTCTTACGCATTTGTTGTCTTCTCTTCAAAATGCATGAGAAAACAGCAACAAATGATATCCGTACCCCAAAATTTTTTCCCTTATGTTGAGGAGGTGGTAAACGTAAATCCTTTTTTTGGCATTTAATTCTTATTTTAACACAGTAGAGAGAGCTGTGTATGGTCTGCATCCCCTGCAGCAGATTCAGTAAGACTGGGAATGTCTAGTAGCATTCAAAAAGACAGTAGCAGATACCAATTATGGCAGTCTAAGACACACCCAGACACAAGATAATAGAGTCATCTTCTTAATGCAGTCTCTGGAGTTCAGTTCACATGTCTGCGTTATCCAAATATTGCAGTAAGCCTTCTGGAAACTTTATGTCCAGAAAGTCTTGTTAGCGTGTTATTGGTAAAGCTAAATAGGTTTGATGCTTCCTCATGGGAGTGAAAACTGGCACACTAAAGGTAATTTTTGGTTTGGATTTGAGGTCAAATCAGGAGCCTCCCTGCAACTGCTCCACGATGCCTATTTTCTGGCTCCAAGCAGACACAATGCTGACTGCCTCAGCAACCCAGAACTGCAGTGCCAGACTGTTCTGGGTTAACAGCTCCTCACTGGAAGATTACTACCTAGAAAAACAGGACATGGGCAAATTGTCTTTGCACTCTGACCCCTGAAATAGTTCACTGGGGACTGCTATGGACAGTCAGGCACAAGTCAGAACAACCCTAAGGTTGAGCAGATACTAGTTATTCTAAGATACATAATATTAGGGTGCATAACGGTATTACAGAGCCACAGTGGCTCTCCTTATCCTCAGATTCTGTGCCCATAAGGTGCTGTGTTTTGGATTTTGGACTAAAACAGTGTTTTGGCTATTGCGGAGCTGTGCTTGAATAGTGTTGAGGTTTTCTTGCTTTTACTTGTCTGAGTGAACAAACAGCTGGGTGGGGGTTTGGCTGCTGTGCAGATTCAACCCACCACAAGACCTCAGATTAGCTGAATTCCTGAAGACAGCCTGAAGTTTTGAATGAAAACCAGAAAAACATGAAGCCAAACTATCTGAATTTGGCATAATGTCTTCTCTAGGTAATGCAATCTTGCACAGAATATGGTGGCTGGAAACAAGCTTGGCCCATTCTCAGAGACTTGTAAAACTCACAAAACTCCTTAGGTAGATTTTTGATCTTTGTGTTTGAAGACTTCAGGTGAGACTTGGGGGACACTCCTGTTGTTTGTAGTCATTCCATGAGATCTGACCAAAAATGAAATCAGTAAAGACTTCTGCCTTCTGTATCTGCAGTGCCTGTTTTATGTGGCCTAAATCATGTAACTAAAACAGAAGGATTTTTAAACAATGGGTTTTGCCAAGATCATTGACTTACACATCCCTTTCCTTTGGAACATTTTTTTACTGAATGGGCTGAATTGTGCCTTATTAGCTCAGGCTTGATTTTGAGGAACTGCAGGGAAGTACTACCACATTAGGAGTTTGTCTCCAAGGACAACTTGGGGAAGGAGATGAGCGATGGAGCCATATGAAAGGTGAAGAGCGCTTTCTGTGGGCTGGTGAGCATTAGAAGAGTTAGCCAGAAGGTCTGAATAGTGCTGACTGTTTATGTCACTACTGTGTCAATTTTTCATGCTACCAACTAGGCATCTCTTTGTGCTGCTCACACCTATCTGTAGTGGAAAGAATAGCATGGTTATAAATTCATTTCTATCCTTTTCCTTTTGGATGATCAGTGAGTTAAGAGTTGAGAACACAAAGGCAAAGATTTCTAATGGAGCAGCAAACAGATCTCTTTAAACTCCTTTGAAAATCCCATCATAAGTCTGTGCATATACAGTCACTTTAGAATAACATTGTATACAATCTGTAACTTTGGAAACAAAAAAGATTTAGGCAAAGCCATTACCATTAAAACACAGATTCTTGCTTTTTTTCGGTAAAAACATCAAACACAAAAGTATATTTATGTGCACGTTTTGACACAAAGACACTCCAGTCCTATCTCAGCTGAGCCCTGTGGTGCATATGGCCCTCCACTAGAATGTCTCACAACCCTGCCCCATGTTTTATCTTTACAAAGAGATTATATTGTAATCGCAAAATATGCTTATAGACCATCTTGGCAAAACAAACATACCCCCTGGTGGTATGTAACATTGCCCAGTGTTAGGGGACTGTGATAAAGGAATACACATACTGCATATTTTCTTGCTGACCACATCATAACATTTACCAAGTATATCTGGCTTCTGTCAAATCTTGGAAAACAGCAGCCTAGGTTGCCTGTGATTGCAACAGGGACCATGAAAACCAACTTTGGGGAAAGTTAAGAGAATAACAGCAGGTCAATTTCCATGTTTTCAGCATGAGGCCACTACCTTGTAATCACCCCAGTGATTCAGTTAGTTTTGCTAATGCTTTCAAGAATACAGGAACAAGCAAGAACTCTCAATGCACTCAGGCCTGCCACCATTGGCATGACTTGGGCAGCAGTGGCACTTGCCCACCTGCCTACCTTATCTTCCAGAAGTTCTCTATATCTGAAAGGCTAGCAGAGAAAAATGGCTGGGATAAAGAGAAATTGGCTAGCAACACCTAACGTTTCATCAGTCTTAGTGATTTCTGTTCAAATTGGAAACCAACTGGCTCCTTGTTGGGAAAGTTTAAAGAAAGCAGGCAAGTAGTTATAAGCTGAAGAGGAAAATCAGTGGGTAATGTTTCAGTGAGCAGCTCTCCGGAGCTCTGCCCTTCACTGACACCTATAATTATCAAGGCGTATTTTGCTACTGGAATGTCAGATGTCATTGGCAGAACCTGAACCCGTGAATAGACTGAAGAACTCTCCATGCATTTTGATTCCTTCCACCTGATCTACTCTGCTGTGTTATTATTTCATGGATTCTTTTCTTCTCCAGTACTTAGAAAAACACATGGAGCAAGTTAAACCCCACGTAGTTCTGTAAAAGTGTATCATTTAATGCTTGATTTGAAGTGGTATGAGAGGTATTTGAGGAGTATTAACATTTTCAGAGAATGCTTGTTTAATATACCTTAACCTTGGTTAAAACAAAAGCATATAGGAAATACAGAGAGTTTCAGGGCATTGGGTGTTACAAAGAGAACTTCATTTAGCTGTTTTCTGATGAGGAGAAACTGTGCTGGACAACAGAATGGAGCCTGTGATGAAAGTAACTCAAAATGTTGGAGGAAATTATTATAATACAATGTAAGTCAGAGTGATTTCTGTCCTCTTCCTAGAAGTCAAAGTCATCTGAGTTCTTGATTATCAATTCATGGTCAGCAAGAGGATACCATTTAGCTATTCTTTTATTTTCTGTTTTCATTTTATTGTCCTAGGGGAGGCATGCTTGCGGTATTGCTATTCTACGCACAACAGACATAGCCAGTGAACTAGCCAGAAATGGAAGTATATAGCTGCTCCAGCAGAGTACAGAGTGGGTGGGCCAATTAGCCCAAATGTTGTACCATGCTAAGACATACATCAGCACATGTTTAATGACCTGGCATCTGTGACAGCATCCCAGCCCAAGTAGAATTAGACTGAATACCTCTAATGCTGCAGTGCAAATATTGGTAATGGGGAGCTTACACATTTGTAGAATTTGCAGTAGTGCAAAGTGTCACCTGTGATCTGACTGGTATACCTTAGTCCAGAAGCAATGGAAAAAAATAGCCTCCAAACCACATACAATTTCCTGGTATCAAGTTTGACTAAGTTTTATGTTTGGCTTCTTAGTTTGACTAAGATTTGCTAAAAGACCAACAACGCTCTCAGATTCCTATTCCTCTATCCTTCATATCCTCATATTTTGCTCCAGCAAACTCTACCTTTGGTGTCTTCTTAGTGTGGTGTATTCTTAGTGGTGAAATATCCAATACATCTTTGTCGTCTCACTTCTATGCCTTCTGGCAGTGTGATACACGGGCTTTCTCTCTAGTGTATTGTACACTAGGAGTGTACACTAGGAGCTTAAACTTCTTTAGCCATCTCACCGGCTCCTCTGCAAGTTCTTCTCTAGTTCTGAAAAAGAGCAGAAATGTATTGGGACACTTTTAAATGTTGTATCGAACCATGCAAACCAAAGAATTCCAGGCAACTCTGAGTGAGTTGGTTTCACTGCTTTCACTGATGAAGCAGGTCTTTCTGACTCCTTTTGCATAGTCCAGGAGAAAGCCTGAAACCCAGAGCAAGCTGGCATGTTCTGCTTGCCCTTTAAAGAATTCCTGCTCAAATCTATTGGAGCTGGTAGATCAGACTGACAAGACCAGTCTATCTATCAGACAAGACCAGATAACAATAACAAGAAAAACAAAACATCCCACCGTGATGCTGGAACATTTCAGAGTCCTTTAAGATCAAACACTTCAACCTCATTTCCTCTTCCCTCCCCCAGGTCTGTCAGATGCAAGCAGTCCTCTTCTACCTGGCATCTCCCTGTCTGAGCAAGAAGCAGGTCACAGGAGGTGGTGACTATTGTTTCGGACTGCGAGTATGCCTCTATGTCCATTCCAGTTCTGTTCTTACCTTCTTTCCTTGGACTGCCAACACGGGTGACAATTCATACCACATGTGAGCCAGGTTCTCAGAGAGCCATGCTGAAGCAATACTAGACCAGCTGCTTCTCAGTGAGTTTCCAGCCCACAGCTGCCCTTGGTGTCCACGTAAAAGGCTCCAGCAGTCCAAGTCACCACCTATTTTCCCAAGTGACAGATACAGTTTTCTACTCTGGATTGAGGTATATCCAACTATATGCCATCGTTTCACGTTTTTTCAAACCATTAACTGGGAAGACCAATGAAATAATTCATTTGTATAATAAATGTAACACTTTTTAATGAAAAACTTACAGGGCATACACAATAACCTGTTTCCAAAATGAAATAACTCTGTTCTTTTAAATTCCCTTTCCTAGCCAAGGCATAACAGGGGTTAGTGCACAGTATAGACTAATTGCCTACATAATTTCATTTTATGAAACAAAACGCTTTAAAAAAATTACAGGGTTATATAAAAGCATGTGAAGCCACTAAGTCAGCTTTGTTTTTCAGCCTCATGCCATAGTGGCAGTGGTTTAGATGTGGTGTGAACCGTAAACATTTTCTTGGGGGAAAAATATGTCATAACTTTCTGTTCGGGTACCTGCCTGCGTGCTGATGATATATTCTCTTGTCCTATTATAATGTTTGCTTTCAATTTTTTTGCCCCTCTTTCTCTGCGAGAGAAATTGTTTTGTCCTCCTACTCAGTTAGCGAAGTCCCTCCCCTTCCCTGGCTTGGTGTCTCTCATCCTTGAACCTGTGTTGCGCCAATCATTTTTCTGGCAGCCGAGAGATGAAGAGAGCTCCTTCGGTGCTTCTCTCAGGTCACGAGCCAGAACAGCCGAGGCAGCGCTGTGTGTATTGCTTCCCCAGGATCCTCTCTCAAATCCTTGGTGTCAGTAGCGCTAGGCTACAAGGCCAGCCCATAAAAGAAGTTTTACTACTGGCTGAGCAGTAATGTCTTTTTTTTTTTTTTTTCCTTCCTGTTTTGCTGTCCCTTAAAATAAACAACAGGCGGGGAAAAGGTAGACAGCAGGAGGCAAAATTACAATGAGAGCTGCTGTTGCTGGGCTGTCACCCTACTTGGATTACTTTGCGTCAAAAATACATATCAGCCACTAAGGTTGAGTGGTGGCAGGTTTAATGTGATGAGACCGTGATGACTTCGGACCCCCTATAAAATGCACAAAACAGAAGACATGGTGGATATATAACCTTTTCATTGTTAAAAGAGAGCATTTCCTCAGCAGGCGAAACACCTGGGTGCAAAACAGATCACAAAGGCCTAGATTTAGCTTCAAGATCTTAGCTCTTACAATACTCCTCACCAGATAGTACAGAAATAGATTTATTACGTATATTTGCCCAACATGTTAGGGTGCTCTCCCTTAATTAAAAGCACAGCCAACCCCTGATAGCATCATATTGCTGGGACAAAACAAAATGATATTATCCTCTCCAGCTCTTATCCCGGCTGCCGGGTACATAAGGTGGATTAAGAGGGGGAAGGGCAATTTTGAAAAATTGTGGTACAATAGCAAGCCTGTGATCTCACCTGATTGAATCTTATCAGCTCTTAACATCACTGGTGTTCTTTCTTTCTTTTTTCTTTCTTCCTCTCTCTCTTTTTTTTAACATACACTAAACCAACAAGAAAAAAAATCTTACCACAGCACTTATTGTAATTTTTTTACACATCACAACATGCAGATTCAAAAGTTGTGACCTGAGAAGCAGCTAACACTGGAATCTAGAAGTTGCTCAGAGTTACGCTTAACGTAAGATCAAGGGAAAAAGCAAAACACAGAAAATCTGATTATCGTAACACGTTGCACAGTGAGAGGCAGATCTCACATAATATAAAATCAATCCACCTAAATCTCTTTGTAGCATGAGCTATTTCTGAGATGGGCAACAAATCTTTAGTGTGAGATACACTGAACTCGCTCTCTGTGTGTATATATGCATGTGATGAATAACCTGCCTGCCTCAGGTGCCACGCTTAGAATGGCTAATTCTCTAATGCGCGTATATTTTACCTAAACCCATTTTAAAAAGTTTTTGGTTTTCATGTATATTATTAAAATTGTGGTTTGTAATGCCACAGCCAATTTCTTGTTCTCGTGGTGAGGCTGCAGCTTGCTGTGCTGCAAATGTCACCAGCGAGCCGTTTGTTAGGGCTGCGCTGCATGCCGGTTAATCTGTTTACTTATGCAATGGTGGAAATGTGACCTGGCTATTGTGGTGATTAACAGAGTCAAATATCCTCACATTAACTAGTGAGCTGGGCAATCAGGCTGGATTATTGTTACATTCAATTTAAATTACAGTGGCATGACAGGTCCTGAGGTATTTAGTAACGGATTTCACAGCACAGATATGCTTCATGTGTAATGAATAAACTCTGGAGAGCAACAAAAGGAAAAAAATAAAATAAAAAGGTATTTTATGATCATTGTGAAAAATTTATGGAGTGTAGCTGGCATGAAATTCTATAAAATGAACTGGCTCCAACCAGTCCAACAACAAAGCACGCACTTTTCTTCCTGCTGCTTATGAATTATTATTACCGAGTCCTCCTATGTTTACTCATTAGCATTGAACCCTTTGCAAAACTGTGATTCAAAATTGAATTCTTCTTAATTGAAAATACCCCCAGTATGCTGGGAGAAAAAATGAAGGGGGAAAATGGCAGCAGCACCACAATAGGCCAGTTAGCTCTGTGATAGTCAGAGGGGGTGACTGCTCTGAACTTGAATGTTATTCAGAATTCACAGCCGGACTATACGAAGGAAAAAGCAGGTTTCTTTCAAGTTGTTCTGCACACTGACATACATATAATTTAAATATTTAGCCACCGGTGTGCTGCTGCAGTGCGTTAGCCCACTAGCACCATAGTGCATTAATCCTGTTCTCTGTACGACTTGCTGACTTTGACCTGTTTTATGCTCTGTGACTGAATAACACATAGCACTTTGCTTGGGGAAAAAAAAAACCTAAACAAAACACACTATGATCTCAACACACATTGGTTTCAATTAACTTTTAACCATTTGATTGCACTAATTCTAGGCTGTTAGTTAGCTATTGCAGAGCAGGCTGTATTGATTTTGAACAGAATAAGCTGAAAGCACAAAACAAAGCATGTGAAGACTGAATTTTTACAAAATAATCTCCCTTCTTTCCATTAGTTTCATTGCTTACCTGCAAATATTTTTGCAGAGGCTGTTTTGATACTTATAACAAAAAAAGTCCTGAGGATTTCAAGCAATAAAAAATATTAGGATTTCACCCAGTATGATTTAGCATTTATTGAGGGTTAAAAGAGTGATGCTATGGTACAGAAGTGTTGAAAAATGGTTTATATTAAAAGCTACAGAAAACTGCAAATAATAAGTGTCAGTGTTGAAAAGATTCTGGTTGGCGATGTGTTCATGCACTGCTTGGTGGACCTTGGCTAGGGAAGAGCTAATGGATCCTCACATGGGAACCTTGTTTTTGTGATCTTGCATGTACCAATAATTTAAAATGTTATATAGGAGAACTGAGAGTACAATGAGGCTTCATTTAATTGCAATCTGATGTAAAGCCTTTAAAATCAGGGAGCATTCTACAAAAAGGAACCAAAGAAGAAAGTAACACCTGTGCTGTGGCTTTCAAAGGAAGCTCACCCTGGTACGAGCATGCCCTGGTAAAAGAAAAATAGCAGATTTTATGCTCCAACCTTTAACCTCAAGATGCAGAGTTCAGTTCCACCCTGGTCAGGATCACTAACAGACCTCCAAATCCAGTCCTCTTTGAGCATCACTGTGACCTTACCTTTGCACCTCCTGGTGCACTGTCGAACACCTTGTCCAGGTGTGAGATTTAAAAAACAGAACCATGAGGAGAACTGATGCACACTCAAGCTGGTCTACGCTGATGATTAAGAAAAAGATATTCCTTTCAATAAACTTATGAGAACTGGTACATTTGGCATATAATAATGCAATTCCTTATTCTGCAGTACATTTGTAAAGTATTATTTGTGGTAAAAATTTTCAAGGAGAATACCCTAAACTCTGGAATGTGTAATTACTGGCCATGTGGCCCAGTGATTTCTGCAGTGCTCTGAGCTCCCACTAAACTGCGGAGGAACTGCAAATCCTACAAACATCTCTTGCAATCTGCTTTGTACATCCTTTTTGAAAAATGCAGCTTTCTCCACTGCCAGTGGAATATCAATGTGTAAATCAAGGGAAGGATTTTAGAGCTGCAACTCTAAAATCCTCAGTCCTGCCAGACGTTTCTTTTGCTAAAGTCATGTGCAGCTCCCCATCTGGCAAGATGCAGCTGCTGAGCTTTCTGCTACTGAGTCCTGTATAAAACTCAACACCTGTTAAAGGGTTTTCACATGGAGAAACGTGTATTTTAAAAACATTTATTCAGAAGAAGTCAGCACGCTGTGGACCACTGAAATTTTACACTTCATCAGCCTTAGTGTTGTAGTTACTGCTGTAAAACATTCCCCTCCCATTAGAATTTCCCAGGCGATGGCATTTTGCTAAAAGATGTTCATATGCCGCCCACTCCTCTCAAACCAGTTTGTCACAGCACACTGACTACTCTGAGGAGAGGGCAGAGCGAATCTTTGCCACTCAAAGCTAAGTCCAGCATTCAGCCCAGCTTGTTTATGTAGACAGTGATAAGAATGGGTCATTTTGCCATTTCACCCTTAGGCAGTCACCATTGCCGGAGATTTTTAACATCCTCCCTCCCTATAACTGTCACATGAGATGAAGTGGGATGATACAGGACAATATGGCTTGATGTTCTCCTACCAATCAATAGCCTCAAAAGTATGTGCAAAAGTCATCTGACCAGAGAGTCACTGCTGTGCAGGAGGCGCGGATAGAGTGCCAAATAGCAGATGCTTATTGAAGATTCTAATGATTTTAGCTGGAGAATGGATCCCCAGGTCCCTTAATTCTGCAGACTCTTCTTTTAGAAAATAGCAATAAATAAATCTTATGCTTTCCCTCTGTTCAAACTTATCTTTAGGGCTTTTCTGCCTCCCCGTGACATAAAATGATATGGTTCCACTATGCAAAACAAGAACATTATACATTATCTGCCCTCCTGTGTCCACGACATACTCGCTCAACCCAGAACTATCCTGTCACATCAGTAAAGTTAGTAACCCCAGGTGACCAAAGCATTAATACTTTATCTGTCTGAGCTGACTGCGTATCACATCTACTGCCTATAGAAGGCAATATAAAGAGGTTTGTGTAAGGGGCAGGAAACCTGCAAGCATGATATATTAATACCCTAATCTAAGTATGCACAAAACATGCATGATACAGAAATATATGTGTGCTCCTTATTTTAAATGACTTCTCTGCAGTAAGTAGCAACAATCTTCCAAAAGGGAGATACACAAACAGTCTACAGCAGTCCCCTCATTTAGAGCCCAATGACTCACTTGGTTGACTGAGGTAGTTGCTGAGATTGCATAAAGATAGACGGTTAAAGGAAATGATGGAAGTAAATTTTCAATGAAAACATAACCTTTTCCATCTTGCTATAAATTCTGTCCAGAGCATAAATCAGTATCAGTTACATGCATTAAAACACCAGCTCCCCAATTGGGAACGCAGTGCCCTCCCCCTTGAACATTTTAAAGGACATCGTACTATGTAGGGAGAGCAATAATTTCCTGAAGATTCATGAGCAAGGTAATTTGACATACCTGGTGCTGCCCAAGTTTAAGTTACTATAAATAAAAGCGAAAGAGTTTATCTACGCTGCTCTGTGTGTGGTGCCGAGGCATTCGGAAGAGTCAGATGCTGTGGGCATCTAGTTCATATGCTCTGAAGCATCACATTTCACGGGGATGCTTGGCAACAGAAAAGTTTGCAAATGTTGTACAGTATTTGGAAAGAGCCTGGAGTCACTGCAAACATTTGAGAAGGTGACAGTAATGTCTTTAAAGGGCTTCTTGTCTTAGCAAGGGTATTTCTTATCATCTATATAGTAAAACCATTCTTTGAATGTCAGCAGAATGGACTGACTGTTGGCTGAAGACTGACTTTGAGGACTGCTTTTGTTTGGATTAGATCCAATCTAGTCCATGGGAGGAGGAGTGGGGGTGGGGGAGGGGGAATTGCACCAGGTTGCTTAATTAATCCGGATGCTTTGCTCATTATACCTTGAACTTCCTCAGAGGACAGGAACAAACTAGCTTGCTCAGAGTAAAATGAGTATAACATCAACGAAAAGCAAAAGGGGGTGAGCCTGTATCTGAATAAATAAAAATGTGAGGCAAAATCTTCTTAGGAGTGTGTGAACTGTGAGGAGTAGGCACACAAACATGTGCAAACATCTGCACATGTATATGTATAGAGATATACATTACGACCTGCCTCAATGCAGTAAAGGATGAAGCAGAACCCTCTACTGTCGCTTTTTGCCCTCAGAAAATAATTGCTTCAGATGAAGCAATACTCAGACAGCGTGTTTCAATGGTACAGGCTCTGCACCTGCATCCCAAGTGGCTATGCAAATTCTCCTACTAAAAAAGAATGGGGCTGCTGGACAGCCAAAGTTATCCTTTTTTCTACTTACCTGAGAGGGAGAGTCTCTTGTGGGAAGCCTGCTTCAAACCACACAAAGATGCCACAGAAGCTATGAACTAGCTAACCCAAAGCCTCTAAGATCAGCAAAGATTTAGGTGATCCACTCTTCAGGGCCAGAAGCTTTGTTTGGGGATGATGAGTGATTTTCTCTTAAAAAAACAGGAGAGGGGAGATAGCTGCAAAAAGGAGATTCATGGAATTCACATGCACCTTGCATGAGTAATTCCCATGTATTAAATCATCTGGCCATCAACAAGCAAAGCCCAGGACTCTTTTCTCTGACTTACCGTGTTAGCGAAAGGACAATTCTGCTCTGGAAAGCCAACATCAGTCTAGCCAGAACTTCACTCTTCCAGGAGCTTGATGTCAAATGTACACAGATAACAGGGGATACCAGTACCTGGACCATCAACAACCAAACATCCCCATGGTTTCTAAAATCAGCTAATTAAACCAGCACTGCAGTGAGGGATTCTGCAGTGAGGGATCATATCCACTTTACAAAAGTCACCGTTGTGACATGGTACTTCAAGAACAAAAGGACAGGGAAAGAAGAAGCACACATTGCCCTTAACGTAAAAACGGCCAGTCCAGATTAGGCGTGAAGCAGGTTATGAAGTACCATGTCCCGAATGCTGCATGGGTCTTCCCATCTATATTTGTGCTAGACTGGCAGTGGCGAGAGACAGCAAACAGCATCAGAATAACCTGGGGGAAAAAAAAAGGAAGGTAACCCTCTAGTGCATACATCTAATCTCAAAATAAGTTTAACAGAGGAATTTTTTTCAAAGAAGTACAAAAATTAGCTTGTTACCTCACTTTGCACTCTCACCCTGAAAATGCGTACCTAGAGGGCTGTTCAAACCCACGCAGCTTCAGACTAGACTGTTCCCTTCATGGCAATTCACAATGGGACGTTATGGATATCCCACCAGCAGCTATAAAATGTGTATGTCAGGATCGAAAATACTAGCAGATTTAGGAGGATTTGAAATTTCTTAGTTTCTGTCATTCTTCTCTGCTGATTGCTGCCAAAGAACTAATGAATATGAGTGGAAAATACAGTATGGGGCATACAACGGCAGATCAAATGCAACCTTCTCTGTTGCAGTATTCTCCTCTGTGCAGTATGGCTTGCACTTACATGGAAGAATTAAAATAACTGGCATGATGAGGTTTCTAGGCCAACAAAGGAGGACAACAAAAAGATTCTGTGTGTGTGATGCCTTCCAGTCATTTCCTTCGCTGGGGCAGTGTGGGTTTCAGATAGGCAGATGTCAACCACCAGCACAACAACAGGGATGGAAAAGGAACAGTGTCCCTTTCACACAGACTGGCTGTCTGCATATGGATCCTACCCACTGCCTCTACATTCTGAAACTTTTGTGCTCTCGGTTACTTTTTGCCAGCTTGCTTTTTGTATTCCACATTTCCTCAAGAACACAGTACTAACAACGTGTTAGTATAATATATCGGTATAATATATCTGGTTTCATCACTTGGGACAGATTCTGCCCCTTTGGTTCTGTGAATTTTCCCTTGGAGCCTGCACCAAAGCCTTCTCACTGCTATCTTATTTGAAAAACAAAACCACTGAAAAACATCACACCCGGAGCAGTAGGAAACTACCAAGTCATGACCGTTCCTCTTCAAGGCTGGCAATTATTGTCAGTCCCCTTAAAATTTGTGAATAAGGTTCTCTGAAAATATTTGTGTAACTGTGAATTCAGTAGGATCAATTTCGATCATACACTGGTGTAAATCCATTGACTCAAGTGGAGTTGGTCCTGATTTACAGTGAGGAGAGCCAGGACAAGCATTCTTTTGTTCCTTTTTCTTTCTTTCTTACTTTTTTCTTTCCGCTGTAAACATTGATCTTACCCAGAGTGTGGAACCATGAATTTTCCTCTATCTGCCCCAGACTTGGTTGATTTTACTATTTTCACAACAAAGTAGCTTTTACAGTTATGAATAGTGTCTTTTCACACAATAACCCTCCTTTCATTTTTACTATGAGTAGCAGCACATCGTTTGATAGAAACCCACAAAGTGGGCTTGGTGGTGGAAGACGCATCCCCCTCCTCCCCAGCTGCAGACGTAACCCTGCACTCCAGGTACACCTGAAGTACCTCTTCGTTAGCAAAGGTCACTCACCGATGGCTGCTGCGCGACACATTCAGTTCAGATGCTCAAGTGCAACAGACGAACAGGGACAGTCCTCTGTACTGCAGGTCAGGTATGGCCTCACTGTAGACATCTATAGTACAAAACTTCCTGCCTACAAATGATTTCAAAAACAGCATCCTGAACATAGAATTAGGTTTTCTTAATATGTTTAGAAATGGGGAAAAAAACGCTATGCTGTTGGGATTTATAAAACTTGCATGTGACTATTGAACATCCTTTCTCTGTCTTTCAGTCTTCCACTTACTCACGGCTGAATTTTTTTACACACTTACTCAAAGCTTTGCTCTACAGTATTATTTTTATGTTTATATATTGCTACAGTGAGTTTCGTCGTAGTATCTGACGCTGCTGAAGACAAAATTTCTTCTTCCTCAAAAGCCTAGGATATTTCATTTTCTCTGACCTTTATTTAAATAATTTTTTTTTACCCTTAGGTTTTTTTCATTTCTCCTCATCCCTAACTCCTTTTCCCTGCATTGCGAGAGTGACATCAGTGTGGCCTTAACATGAGAGCTTGGTAGGAATTCTGAAAAAGTTTTGAGATGAGTCAAAATTAATTTGTCCAGCCTCAGTTCCGGTATTAATTAAATATACTGAATGAACAGTGACTTTTGCTGTTAATAGGTGAATGATCATCTTAGGAAACTCCTCTTTTACAAACAGAGAAGAACATGCTCCCTGTGGTTGCTTTGCCATTTTTAAAAAGTGATATTTAACATTGCTACAAGCAATTTGTTGTTTAAAAGAACTGATTAGCACAGTTGTTGTCCATCACAATAAGCTATGCTCCCAGTGTTAAAACATTAGCCAAGTGCTATCCTATAACCACTAAACTACCTTCAGTTTCAATCAGTTTTCTAACATAGCCTGATTAACAAAGTTCTGTTTACCCAAATGGGATAACGTGACTGACCAGATGTTCTGATTTTAAAAGATCTGTTGGTGTCCCAGTGATTTCCGCTGGGACATTGAATTGTCCCAGATTTTCCTGCTGAGAGCTTGAGCAGCACAAAAGTTGCTTGCAAGGTAAAGCCCCTTTAGGCACTAAGGAGTTTGGAAAGAAGGATTAAGGGAGGATCCCCCTCCGAGAGTTGAAGATTCATCCAATGTGGATCAGATTAATACATGAGTTATTATAAATAACTGTGCTGGTGTCCTTCACTGGAGAGAAGCTACAGAAAGAAAAAAAAAAAAGAAAAAAACCCCAACTCTGCAGCCTAGAGCAACTTAAGGAAAACAGGCTGCTTTTCCCTGCTGTAGATCATACTACATGCAGAACGCCGAGGAATTCTTAATATACTTTGCTCCATGGTGGTTTCTGTGTCTGTGTGTGTATAAGGGGTAAGAGAGGAGGGCAAGGGGGAAGTAAGAAGAGAGAGAGGGAGAAACAGAAAGAGAGAGGAAATCCTCTTTGTCCTGTGAAGTGCATCACACAGACCTCCTGTGTTGTAATGTAAAACCGCCAGGGTGGCTAGAATGACCATATGCTGTGAATGAGAGTGCTGTGCCTGTTTAAATGTAAATTCCCTCTGTATCAGAATAAAAGAATATCTGTTTAATATGGAATGAAGGCAGTTTGGCAGGATATGCACTACTTCAGGTAAGCCAGAATAAACAGTAACATTGATTAAAAGGAACCCCCTATTCTGCACCTGTCATGTTCACCTCCTTTGCCACAAAGGCCTCACTGGTTTATTTACCTGTAGAGCTGTTATAATATTTTGCTTTCTAAAGAGATTTGGAAGCCACCTGCCATACCTTTGGCATTTCTTTAACAACAAAGCACTTAAGGCTCAAGTGCGGGAGCCCATTGTTCTGCTCCACAGCATGGAAAAGAAGATGAATCCAGAAGCACAGGATCCAAACAGAAATTATTATTGATTTAATCACATAATCAGCAGCAAACACTTCAGGCTAAGATAGCAAATCCATAACAGCCTGCCCACATAACCACCCTTACAAATTTACCAGCAAACCACCGCGCACACTTAGCAAACAAGAAGAGCAAGGGTCACCTTCACTTGGCGGCAAAATATTGACATTCCTAAAGCTTAAATATGTTTTGAGTTAAGTGTTATCAATCAGTGATAAGAGTTGAATGTCTGTTAAACATAACTACATTGGCAGAAGGATTATAGAATGCTTTCTTGCCATAATCTAGAAGCATCTTTCAGACAAAACTCTGCTTGAAATCAATTGTGCACAAGGAGCTGCCTGCTGAGACCCATTCAGTGTCATACAAAAGAAGAGAGAGTCTCCCTGTGATCTTTAACCATAACCGGTTATCTAATGAGACCAGGGCTTTAATTTCTTTTCACATCAAACATAGAATCAATGCTCTGGATTCAACAATGTGTGTAAACAGGCCGTGAAGCCATCTCTTCAGATGGCAGCCAATTCAGCCTTCCAAGCCCCCTGGCATATTTATTTCAGTGAATCCCCCTTTAGTTCCAGGTAACTGCTCCCATCACGTTGCTGCTGGCTTCCTCCTCACGGACGGCAAGCCGAGTTCACTCTTGTCGGACACCTTCCACTGGCAGCATAAAACTTAGGGAGCTGACTCTTGTAGGAACACTGGAAAAAGTATTTTCAGGCTTCTTTTCTAATCAGTTTAGCAATCCTGTCTCGGCTTTAACAATTCCTACAGGCAAATGGTGCTACAGTCAGTCTTCTCTTCATACCTCGCTGTCAAACAGCTGGATGCTGCTTTCACTCAGACAAATACAAAACTGTTGTAACATCACTGTAGTTTACTTTAGAATTACACTGGCATAACAGGTGACAACCTGGTGCGAAGAGTATAGAGCAAATGTTGGCTGGGAAAGCCTAGTGACATTCCAGAGAGGATTAAAATGAGGTTCAGCAAACTGATTCATTCAGCCCTTGTCCTGCTCCAGGATATTTACAAAGTGTGATTTTTGTTTGTAAAGAGGGCATTTTATAGCATCAGCGCCTGTTCTTAAAGATTTTGAAATTTTATTCTGCACATAGGGCAAGTAGTATGAAGACAGCTCCTCTGGCAGCCTGATCTAAATAAAAAAAAGGACTTTCCCTAAATTTTATGCTGCTACTACCCTGTGTTCTTACCGAGAGAAATGTGGATGGCCCTGTTGTGTGGATCTGATGAGTAGAGATCCAGTATGTCAGCCTCTCTACTGTGTTAGGCTGTGCCATCCTGCTGCCCACAGGCTGTGCCTGCCCTCTTACCCAGGATCGCTACTGCAGGAGATGTTGACATCTCTGTGCTTTAGTGTGGCTAGCTCAAAGCACTCCTATCACAGAAACTAAGGCACCATGGGCTTCAGCCGTCAGTGGTCCACCTGGATTCAAACTGGCTCAGCTATGACCCAGGGAGCTGCAGCTGCCACTTAGGACCACATAAAAGCTCATCTGCCTTTGTATTTTCATGTAGTAAGTTTCCAGTAACACATGATGTAAAAATCACTCCTAAAAAAAAAAAAGAAAGAACACAGTAACAAAGCCTGCCTGGGAAGGCAGAGACTGGAAGTATCTGTATATAACAAAAGTGCATTGGGATGAATCGTGTTTTAGCTATCTCAACAAAACCTGTCTGACAAGCTCCAAAGTGTGTCAAGTTTATGGACCATTTAGCATTTAAGGAGTGATGCCCTTCATACAGACTGCTACTCTATTGAGCTGCTTTGAACCCCTCTGGGCTCTGATTGCTGAAACTGATTTGAGGGTTCAGATATTTTAGCCGGAAAATATCAGCCAGTGGGTAGAGATTAAAGGACGGGTGAAATCAGAGTTTCCTCCCTGCACTTTCCCTCAAACCCCATGGCTTTTTTCCCCAGTCAAAGCTGCTTCAACTACACCAATGCTCCGGAACAGGGTAGGAGAGGAAGCCAAGCTGTCCAACACTGAACTGTTTCGACTAAAGAGGAGCTGAGAAGCAGCAATAGAAGTATTGTCTCTCTTTGTTGTGAGCGATGGCATGAACAGAGAAGTTGCGGCTGCTAGACCTGGATCCCAGTAGGGAGGCACCTCAGAGGCAGCGAGGGAAAGGAGAGAGTCAAGTGGGGGATTTACAGGGATGGGAGAAGGAGTCTGTATGGTTGAAGGTGGTCCAAAAGACTAAGCTCAGAAGCAATTGGGATCTTTTGTTAGTGCAGCTCCTAGCGTTATGGAGGTGAGCAGGCTCTTTCACAGCATGATGGTACAAATAGATTAACACCAGCTTAAACGATGGAGTGGAGAGGTGAGCAAATGGTGGAGAGAAAACTGAACTGACCACTAAAAGACACAAAAGACCAAAACGAAACCCAGACACCCCTGCATTTAGCAAATGTCTCAGAATGGCTGTGGAGGCACAGATATTGAAAAGCAGAAATAATTTTAGTTGGGCTGTAAGGAAAAAAAAAAAAGAACAACTGAAAACAAATAGTTTGTATCTTCTTAAGCTCTCTTTTTTTTTGGGAGGGGAGACAGATTTTAATATGGTGCCCTATTACATTTTTAGCAAGCTAGCCATGAATGGTCTGGGATTTGTCTCAGATCCCTCCCATCACCAAATTTATTTTAAAACTGAACTGGACAAGGCCCTAAGCAACATGATCTAACTTTGAATTTACATCTGCTTTGGGCAGGAGATTAGACCAGAGACATTCTAGAGCTCCCTCCTAGCTCCAGTTGTTTTATGATTCTGTGATTTTTCCCAGCAAAATTGTTGACTCAAAAAAGGAGGATTCTGCCTGCTGGAAGGATTATGCAGCATCAGCTACAGGGAAACAAAGCTGCACTTTTTTGCAGAGCTTTAAGGGCATCATTCAGAAAAATGTTTACTAGTTAGTATGTGCTGAAATCCGAGTGCATCAATGAAGGAATAGCATTAAGCATGTAACTCAGAAGGTCTCACAGTGCTTTGGCAAATTGGTGTCCAAATGCATAAATATTAAGGAGATGCAGAATAGGGACATTGTTATTATCAGTTGACTTTAGGAGAAGCTTCATCATCCCAGAAGCCTGAAAAATGAATTGAGTAAAAGGGGGGAAAAAAGAAGAATCAAAAATCTGGAAAAAATTTAGGAGCAGAGCAACAGGTTCTTTTCTGTGGACTTGTAGTTCCATAATAAATAACGATTATATTGGAAAACTTAAAGATGTTCCCGTGAGTTACTTTAGAAAAAAAGCAAAAGATTCCTTTGTGTATCTCTGAAATATCTTCCAGCAGATTTTCACAGTAAGACTGAAATATCTTTCAGCAGATTTTCACGGTAAGACTGTGAAAAGGAAGTAATACAGGATATTGATACTGGGTTATAGAAATAACACTGTATATTATAACAGAGTGTTTTTCTATATATTCATTTCATTAAAAAATCTTTTTTATTGATTCTCTAATTAACACTAACAACCATAAAGACAATCACAAACAAATATAGACGTAAATCAAATAGATACTGTATAAACAACTGAACTTAATTTAGCTTGCCCATAGAAATCATTATGCAAGAATACCTGACATGGCACATACCCAAGTAATGGAGAATCTGAAAGATAACTGTTGGAAGAGAATAATGATGCTAAAAAAGAAATTTTAATCCAAACACAAATTAACCAAATACCTGTAAACTGCTATAATATGATGAAGGCCAGGCTTGATTACCTAAATATAGAGCTCTAAATCTATACTTAGGCATATTAATAAGAGTTTTATTTTTCAGATGGGCTAATCATTTATAACCTTGATAAGGGAGGATCAAGCCTTAACTACACAAATACAGCACCAAAAATAGCACTACCTTCTCAAATAAACCTGTTCATGGGATAAATTAACATATTTATTGAAAAGTATGCATAAAATGATATTAGCTATTTGTCTTCCACTGGTGATTCTTTCCATGGTTTAGAAAACTGCTGTAATCTGATTTCCAGTGCTTAATTATGTTATGTGAGAAATACCTCTGAAGAAGTCAACATTAATACTTCCTTTCTTAGTGCAGGAGATCTAGACTCTGTTTTCCCTCAGCTGAAGCAGATGGAAGAAAATAGTAGTAAATAAAATAATAATTTGGCCTTAATACTTTGAAGAAATTTACTCCTACATTGTTGGTAAAAATCAGCATTCATTTATTCATGGAATAATCTGCAGTGCGTTTCACTTGGGCCTCTTACCATTAAGGCTATATTATCACAATATATCATTAAATTGTACACATTTATTTTTACTTAAAAAAATATTTTTACCATTATTCTAGCTTTCTCAAATATCGTATTATTCATGCTGAGAAAGAATACCCATTGATACAAAACCAAGAATACCAAATGACAAGTTCTAATGTCAAGTCAATTGTAAGGGTAAAACTTATAAGACATCGGGCAAGTCTGTAATTCCTTTTGAAATCGGTTCTCTTGTAGATGCGCCACGTTTTGCATATCATGCTCTGAGAGTATATTTGTGATGCTGGCCTAAATTTCCTCAATTTCTCCAACCTCACCATTTCCTCCTGAAAAAATGGCAGCCTGGACTAAGCCTGTTGGGAACCTTTTTTACAGTTAGCCTGAGTTCTGTCTGAAAATGGCTTTTAATATCTGTTTCAGTTTTCACTGCTGTAAAATGAGGGGCTCGTAATGCTTACTTTTTTACATGGGATGATGCAAGAACTTTAAAGAGAAAAAGTACCAAGCATGTGAGCTCCACTTTCACAAACTAATGCACTTTGGATTGGATGCTTTGTTAAAATGGGAATTGTGAGTAGTGAACGATGGCTCCAGTGGATGTTATCAGAATACAATACAAAATAAATATTAGAAATTCCTTCATCTTGGTCAGCAGTCCAGGCTCGTTTGGGAAAATGGGAGTTTCCTAGGCTCTGCCTAGTGAGTAGCATGACAGCAAGCAGAGAGGCTGGTAAAGTGTATAAGCAGCCACGTTAGTGTTGCCTCTGTAAATCTGCCAGCACATAACTACAGGTGTAAGCCTATTGCCTGTCATGAACTTACACTTTTAACGCTAAGTATGCCAGCAGAATACATGCAAACAAATGGTCAGTATATGAAATCAAAGCCATTAGAAGTGAGCAAACATTCATCTAACCTGCAAATCAGGATCTAAAAGAAAAAGAAAAAAAAAGAACCAAAGGGTTTGCTCAGTATCTTAAAAGGGCTACAAGAACCATATAGATCTCTTATCTACCTGTCTCAATGGTTTGCATGTCTGCATGTATACCCTGTGATTAACCAACATAAAACCATTGTACAAATATACATGCTTTGTTCCCTAATGCACCTAGCAGATTAATAAGACTTTCATTTAAACAGATTTGTCTAAAATCAATCCATCCTTAAGAATGGGTTAGGAAAGGACATTTTTTTTGTCTTACATTTGCCAAAATTGATCAAAAAGGGTCTCCAAAAGCTTTCAGGTTTCGTCATTTGCTGACCCAAGGTATGACATCTTTGGGGAATGTAGAAAGACGTAAAGAAGGCGATCCCACAGTACTGAAAGAGGTGGTGACACCAACGCCAGTGCAGTTGAAGTTTCTTGTCTGTGATAAACTGGGACAAGCTGGAATTTTTCCCTCTCTACTTCAAAATGAATATCTACATATCCCTTTTCTTCCTCTCATGGTGCATGCTTGGTTCTCTGCAAATTCTTAGGATTGCTGATTTTGATCAATCCTTCCCTAACAATATGATAAAATGAAACAAATTAAACCAAACATATAAAGATGGCTTATCATGCAAAACTAACAAAAGAAATAACATTTAGTGTTAACAGTTCAAGCTACTTTAAAGTGATAAATCAAAGAATGTGGAAAAAACTTCTTAAAAAAAAACCATCAGGAAACTGGAGCACTTCTGGTAACATTATGGTTCTATTGAAGACACCGGCAAATAGCCCACTTGACTTAGTTTTTTCCTCAATCCTCTTAAAACTCTACATTCTCAAGCTTCTCAGGTAAAGGAAAAAAAATCTAACTCATAAACAAAACCCTAAACCTAATATTCACCATTTTGTAATGACTAATTTCTTTTTTTTTGGAAAATTTTATTTACATGCTTAAAGTTGAAAAAGTAGGCTAAAAACTGTTTCCCTGACATCCTGCTGCTGCATTAATAAGCCTTGGATAAGTTACACTATTATTTTTAAAAAAGAAGCATCAAGAAAACTGAAAATCAATAGTCAAAATGTTAGTGAGAAAGGATTAAAAAATCAATGATACTATATAAGCGTTCAGTACATACTATAATTCCTTAAAACGTGAAATAGGACTAGGGAAATTAAAAGCTATTGCAGGTTAGCATGAAAGGGTCAGATTTTGACTTTTGATCTATGTTGTCTCCATGGATTTTAGTAAGGTGTATTAAAATTTATTAAAAGTGATCTGTAGCATTTTCTTTTAAAAGGCTGATGAGACCTCTGGGACTTAAGGATACTATCATTATCAATTTTATCAGTAATGGTCCAACAGACTTTGTACAACAACCTTTGACAGTACATAAATAAAGAGAAATGAATACAATTATCTCTGCTTCAGTTTTGCAAAGTGAGTAGAAGTGGTTAGTGCTAGTGAATCTATTTATAGCGAATAGTTTGATTAATTTAGCCTTCTAGCTTGCTTATAAATTGTTCTTGGATGGACTCTCATATTTACAGAATTGTTTCTTCTTCAAAATTGTTTAACAAAAAATGTTCTCTGATGTTCCCACCTATAGTTTGTTTGTGAACCATATGTATCAACTCTGTCTTGGTTACTACTTGCCACTGGCTATTTTCAGACTTCAGTAATATGGGATTTTCACATAGATTTCAGAAAGATTCCTCCCAAGTTTGCACAATCTTTAGTCACACACTTTCGAAATTTTTCACACTCAGGAGAAATTCTTTGAATAAATAATTGTTTGTACAAGTGTTCATGCAGAACAAAATCAAAGAGGTCATGAATATTGACAACAAGAAATATCTTTATTTTATTCTAACAACTGCCTGCAATTTTTGTTTTGCTTTACAATATTCATTCAGCTGCAGTAGACAGGAATATGGCACACTCCTTGTGTTGGCAAGACTGCGAGAGTTGAGGGAAAGAAGCTTATCTGTCTCTAAAACATTTTAGGACCTTCAGCTAGTTTAAAGCTCAATCCAGGCAGGTGCAGAATGCTTCATACGAAATACTGAACACAAGACTGTCACTGGCTTTCCTTTGGAGCTGTGGGTACTCAGTACCTTCCAGGAGATGCTGTATGGCAATTTGTTTTCTATTAACATTTACAAACACATCCTTGGTTGCAAGAATGTTGTCAGAATGTGAATGGCTTGTAAATACTTGTTGAAAGATGTATGCTAACATGGAGGCTTCCAGGCCCATGGGAGTAGTGGCTTCTTAGCAATACACAGGATTAGACCCTAGCACCACTCATTTTCGGCCAAGGTTTACAAACACGGATACGGTGAATACGTCCTCCATGAAGCAGATCAGAGAATTCCTTCATAGCTTTAATCCACAAACAACGTTTTTGGAGGCAGGACGCCAAGATCTGCATGGGAACTCCTCCCAAAATCAAAGGGATTTGGTTATGAGGTGGGAGGGTGTGCTGTTTTCTTATTATCAGTGTTTCCTATGATGGCTTAATTTGAGAGAAGCCTATCATCACTTTATTTAGGATCAGGAAAGAAAAAAGTGATCCATGCACATTAGACATCTCATTGCTGAGAGACAGAGATGGAAAAAAAATTACTATAGAAACTGTTAGATGGTATATAAAGGTAAGCCTGTTTCTAATATTTTTGCATTAATAGAGCATATTCTTCTTCAGACATACCTATTGAACTAATCTAATTTCATTTGTAAAAATGTAGCTCTCCCTGAAATTGTCAGTGATATGATAAAGCTAATTAAGACATGCATGGTGTTAACAGTTTCATTAGAGGAGATAATATTGCACAAGAAAAATAAGAAATCATTATGATGAATGCCTCAACATTACATTACATGTTAATGAAGTGTAAATGATCTAATTATTTTTGAAAGAATACAGATTCGATTAAACTGTCGGAATTAAATTGGAAAGGACAGCCTATTGTACTTTTTATGTACAGACAAGTTAGCGTTAATTAGGCACAATCTACAGGAACAAATGAGGCACAACCCTCGGTGAACAATCATGTATCCGTTGCTCAAGGCAGGTTTCATAAAGAAATATATTAGGGGAAAAATTGTAAGTCAATTAAATACAGTGCTTTAGCAGTGGGAGGGAAAATGAGCAAAATCTCTGTTCCCTCCCCCTACATTTTGAGTGTTTATAATGCAATCACTCTGCCAGTTCTGCTCCATCACTAATTTCATAAATACTAATTTTGCTGATGAGACATTTTGATTGGTTTGCCATCTACTTTCCACAAATGACTTTCTGGAGGCGGCATGGATTTTGGATGGAATTCTTTTTCTTTGGGCTCTGCTCTCTGCTCTGACCTAAGGTAAGATAAGAAAAAAATGAAGCTAGTCGGCCACATAGGCGAGGAAGAAGACATTACTCAATCACCATTTGACCTCACCTGGTTATTTCTAAGGGAGGCGTAGTTATCATGTGAAATTTAGAAATCTGAATATATTGGTTTTGGGTATTTTTTCTCACATGATTAACAGCCATTGGCAAAAAATTTAGGAAACTGTTGACCTCAGCTGTCACTCAGAGCCCAAATCAAATCCAATTTTACTTTCTTTAAGCTACTTGTCATTTTCTCCCCATTTCAAGAGCCCTCTATAGACCCTCATGTCACTGCAAACATGACTTCAAAATGGTTTGAGGAAAAAAAAATCTACTAGGTTAATTCAAGCTGATTCAGGAGTCCTGGAGAATTCAGCTACACCAGTAAAGTTCCTGTATATCTGGGTGTTTCATTCCAATGATATTAAGCTTCAAGGTTTTCTAGCCTTGCACAATTAAGAAGTGGAGGCACACCAACCCACTCACTCTTCATCTAGATAAGGGAGAACTGAAAAAAAAAAAAAATCTGCTGATATTGTTGTCAGTCAACTACCCCAAAATCCAGCCGACCCCCATAAAGCCTAAGTCCGTAACGCAGACCTGAACGAGTCCTTAGTGCATATAAACTAATGCTGCTATATGTATTGTTACCAGTACAACTTGTTTGTCGGACATTTGTAGCTTATCTACTGAGACTTCCTCAGTGTGCAGGAAAGAACACATAACCCTTCCTATCCTTTTCCCCAACACTCCCTCTCCTCCCCCTCCTTTTTTTTTAAATGAGCCCCTTTTTTCCTCACTTTCACACAAAGTGGATCTTGGTGCCAGAGGAAGCAACGTATGTAATTCTCATGTGTTGTTTTTGCTATATAGTCTTTTATTATAAATTTTTTAATCCTTTAAAGGGTGGGGCCCAAGTCAAAAACCTTGTCTGCTTAGGTCTGAACTCACTTCACTAACCTTTGCACTCACCTTGCTGAGGAAGAATGCAAAAGTAAGGCTAGTATGCGTGGTATTCATCCATTCCTCTCTCACACATTTCCTCGTTTGCCCTCCCAAATCTGAAGGTTTGAGGTGTGCTAAATACCAGAAACTTCTACTGGTTTGGAAATCTTTGGTGGATTTCTCTTCCATGCCAGCTTGTTTGCTCTGTTGTTGAACATATCTACGCAGCTTACACTGCATCCTGCAACAATGAGTTCCACAGCTCTACAAACTACATTTTTTATACTGTCAGATGAATGCACACACCCGTGTACTATACACTAGCAATTTGTGTCAAAGGTTATTAAAAATAATTTTACTCCCCAAAATTTATATAACACAAATGAGATTATATGATTAATTACAAAATTATTCAGGAATTTTACTTCTATATAAAAAACCCTATCAAAAAGGAAAAGGAGTTATTATTCTTGTTCCTGATTTTTCACCTAGATCTCACTGCTGAGCAAGGACCAGGTCCTTCTTCCTTTTGGCCATTTCCCAGCCCAGGCTACCGGGAGAGCACTGGACAGCTGCTGAATAGCTGGAGTACATCGACCTATTTTGCCATATCCAAGAATACGTGTTTTATGAAAGCAGTCGTATGGATGAGTGACAAAGCACATTGATGCGCTGAGAAATCTTTCTGAACAGCTCAGATGCATCTTGTGGCTCTGGCTCTGCTTGCTATGTCAAGGCTAGGCTCCTCAACCTGACGGCTTAAATAGAGGCAGGGCCAACCTTTCTGCAGAGTTAAAACACCATGGTGTTATTTACTTTTCCCATCTGTCTTTAGTTATTCCATAAAATGCTATAGCACCTAAAAACATAATCATGGATAAAAACTACAAACTGGGTAGCAGAAATCTTTGTTGGAACACTCAGTACTAATATATATAATCTGTGCCATAAAATATAAAGTATGGTATTTTGCCAGTAGCTTATAAAGACATTGAAAATTATTCTCTTGTTACCCCAAGTAGATTCACAGGATAATCAATTTCAGGTAGTATTTATTAAACTTGTGTGCTATATATTCACAATTCAGCTTCCTCAAATTTCTTTTGCCCATAATTATTTCTTCTCTCTGTTGTATATAACAACAAAAAGTTATTCACGTCATAAAATTTGATATGTAATAATTAACAACAATATGTTTCTCACAACTCCTAGTAAGTCCACCCAAATTATCCAAATTATCCCCTTTTACTAATAGCAGAATGCAATAGCACTGCACAATTCAGATCAGAGGTTCACCTCCAGAATGCAATACCTCAGGAAGGACTAACAATATCAAATGCACTTGGTGGGAAACAAGCCACAAAACAACGGTCAAATCCTGGGTTCAGTGTAAACACCAGGCAAATCAGCCTTTCTCACACCAGTCCTGAGACAACAAAAGGGTCACAGCAGTATGCCCAGGGTTAGGAGGCAGATGGATTTTATCTAGTGTTTTCTCTCTACAAGATATCGTTCAGGATCACACAGACATGAGGAGGTACCTCTGTACAAGACGTGTATTGTACTACAGGTGACTACCCGCAGCACCTGCCTTTTAGGCAATGGCATCATCCAGTCTCACAGGTCGCCAAGCAACCATGAAGGTTGATACCAAAAAAAGTCTGACTCTTTGTACCCATTACTCTGATAGAAATCTGTTTCACAGCCTCACTCCTCTGATGGCTATGCCACCTGCTAATTTCTGTTGTAAATGTATTCATAGGCGGGATATGCCCACTGGTTCTGTGTCAACATTGTCCTTAAGCTTAAAGAACTGTTCCCCTGCTAGTGTTTACTTTTCTGATCCATTTACAGAGACAATCATTTCCCTGCTCAGCTTTGTTTTGCCTGGCTAAACAGAGTTGGCTCTTTTAGTTGCTTTCCATAAGTGGGAACCTCCATTCTCCCAGCGCATCTTCTAGTTTGAGCTCATTTGTTTCAGACAGGGTTGACCACAATTGAACGCAGTATTCTTGGTGGAGTCTTGCCGAAACAATAATAACAACTTTTAATAATGTTTCTAGAAACACATTTATTAACTTTGATTTTCCATTAATCTTTCTTACATTCATTTTTGGCCTTCTGTCTTGTCAATGGCTAGATGTTCCCAAAAATCCTGGCAAAAAAGGGCGAAATTCAAAGAAAAAAGAATCGAGCTACAAAAGCACCTGAAATGCATATTGTGTGGATGTCAGAATCTTAGAATCAGCTGCTCCTACTGTGCTTTATTAGATGTTAATATAGACATAGCCTAAGGCATCCAAACTTTAGCAAGGGCTGAGATCTGAGATTATGTTTCCCTTTTGATTACTATTTTCTAGTGTGCTAGTTTCTGTAAAGCCCACCAAGTGTTTACCTAATTCCTGCCCCATCCATCCTCAGATTCTGCAGTGAAGGTCTAGATGCCGTAAATGGCATCACTCCTTTTTATATCTTAGCCTGAGTGATGTCTGAATGCCATGAGTAGAAGGGAAATACAAAATCTGAGCAGAAGAATAGGATAGTTTATAGTCCAGAAGTTTTGGATTAAGGAAGATAAGTTAAATCCAGTATTACTTTAGCTCTTCCTTCATTTTTAATAGTCCTAATCATGGCAGTTGCTCTTTGGATCCTATGTAAAAAACATTTTCTCTGCAGAATATTATGCAGTAGCACATGTATTACCACAAAAATAGGATTGCAAACAATTTAGAACAGTTTGAAGACAACTTGGAGGCAATCATGCATAACTTCAACATGGAGTTCTCAAAAAAGGTAGGAAGTTTGGCCAAATGTTTTAAGGTGCTGGAAAGCATTAGTGGCTAAACCAATGCACTTAAGGAGTGAGGAAGAATGCCTCTCAGATAAAGAAATGCAAATTTGTGTAAGTGCAAATTTGATAGAGGATAGTATAGAGTTTTCTTTGTATGTACCAGGTATCAGCTACAGGTAGGATGAAGGATAAGATGGAGAAATTTTATATTCTTGTTTAGAAAGATCCAAGTACATGTTCTGTAATTTTAACATTGTACTAACATTGTCAATTTTACAATTTCAATTTGGTAGTTTTTTTTTTTAACTGTCACTCTAAATATTTAATCCTAACTCTTTTTCTTTTATTGTGTATCATGCTGGCAATGGTAATCAAATTTATTGTCATAGTCATTTGAAATATAATATGGTCTAACTGACCCAAAAGAGTAAGATGAATCTTTCAGACTGATTGTATTAATCCAAAACATTAATTCATTCCCTGGACAAAACATAATATGCTAACCAAGCATTTATTTTATAAAAAAGGTGTTATATTAACAAATAAAATACTAAAGAAACATTAATCAAAACTACTCACAATATCAGGATTCATCCAACAGCTTTTAACAACATTTTAAAATTTGATACAAAAAATTTAGCTGATTAAAATAATCCAACATTTTCAAGTTTTCTGAGGAAGTATCATGTATCTGGGAGGACGGAAAATAATCTGCAACTAATTCATGCTCGGAACCTTGGTGCCTTAGAAGAATGGTGTTCTAATACATCGTAGGAGAAAAGGTATTTTTTAGCTAGGTCACTATTTGTTTATTTCCATGGATAAATTCAGTATTTATCCCTCTATGCCCCTCCCGGGGCTTGGGGGGTGTACAGTTTGGGACCACACCATACCTTAAACATCATGCACATTGAAACCAAGAATACAACATTTTATATTTTACATGTAATACTGTAAAAAAAAATCTAACAACAATAAGTAAACAACATATATAGCTATTCAAATGGACCTCTGAAAAGTCCTATATATTAGTTTCATGCTACTAACAGAAACTTCTGATAATTTAAGGTAAGAAATAATAACATTCTTCTTTCATACACATGCAGGCAACTCTACTAGATTTCAAATGAATAATTTGAATCTACTAAAGAGAACATATTTTTATATCTTCTAGATATGAATTGTCATCATGCAGTGCAACATTTTTGAAGGGACTGAAAGAGTCTAATCTCTCAGTACATTTAGGTTTATTGCTGAATTTGGCCTGTTTAATAGCAATAAAAATTGCAGGACTGGATATACAAGTTTTCACACCCGTTTAAACAATAACTCGTTGTAGGAAATCAGGTCCTGCTAGAAGCCCTCATCTTCCTCTATTTTTTAAGATAGTACAATTAATTTAATGAGAGTATTCTGATTGCCAAGGTGATTTGAAGCTTCCCCATTGTCTGAGAAGTGTTTTGTTGGAAGATTGTACATGCTACAGCCAAAAAGCCATGTTTCCTTGAAGAAGCATGAGCTATCTTTAAAGCAGACTTAAAGAACCTACTGAGTAGAATCTGTAGGGAACTGCAATAAATATGTAACTTTTGCTTACAAACATTTATACAAGCATCAGGTTTCTTCATCCAGAGTAACTTTTTTGCATCACTTTTTTATTCTAACACTTCCCGTTAATGAAACATGGAATCCATAAGCACCACTGAATGTGATACAGAAGCATCAGCCACTTAATGATTTGTAATGTATTTGATTAAACCATATGAGTAATTTGCATGTAGTAGGAAGTAATGGCCATCCCATTTGATGTGCATTAGTATTGCAGTTTCTCTTCACTGCCTCTATTTTCTCTGCAGTAACAGCACAGCCACATTTTGCAGGAAACGAACTTGCTTTCCTCCCACATTTGTCAAAAGAACCAAACTCCTGCAGGCCCTTTGCTAGAATGGACAATTTCAGGAGCTATAGTGACAATGAATAAAGAGGTCAAAGTACTTGACTGGATTTATGGTACATTAAGAGACTGCTGCAGCCATGGTGGTGGAATTAGGGCAGCCATTTAACTCAGCTACAGGGACCAAGATCCCAAGGTGAACATTTTGTGGTGAGTTGCAAAGTGTCTACAAAATATCTCTACAATCCACATGCTGTAATCTTTCTCAGCTTGGAGACTTCTAATAGGGTTAGTAGTAAAACTCTAATAAGATGATGGCCCTATATGGTATGTACCTTGAATCCCGTGAGAGCTTTTTATTTATCTGTAAGACATTCCTGCAAGTTTAATTTTGAAAACCTCCATTGTGGTAATGATTCCCCATGAACTATGATGCTATTATATATACTCTGTAAGCTTTTAATATAGCAGTCTCCACCTAAATAGATTTTCTCAATGGAAAACAGATTTATTTTTAACTTTATGACTTCTTATACTGTAATTTGATAACTATAATGCCAATAGGTTAATCATATTGATGAAGTACCCAGAGAGACTGTATTTAACACCGCTTACCCTGTGGAAAAGTAACCTGATTTACTGGAAACCTTTTCACCTTTAGTGGCAGGGGAATAACTGCTAGTTTGGCCCTGTGTTCAAACATATAATTCCATAGGCTGGCATGTAACCCAAAGGCAATATTACCACTGAAGGATTGATCTGAATTAACAAGCTTTAAAAAGGGGGAGGGGAGGGGAGAGAGAAGATGGAGAGGGAAAGCGGGAAGAGACAAAGAGAGAGTGCTATCGCTACTACATACTTGGTATTTTTCTCTCTGTATAAAGTTCACTTTCAGATTGTTGTTTGGGCAAATTATTTCTTTTATGGAATCAAGATAATTGTTAGCTCCTTTGTAAGTTTTCTGAAGTCACGTGGTGGATATTAGCAGAGATTTTTTTTTAAAGACCTGCACAAAATGAATGAAATCTTACTCAGTGCATACATGTAGACTAACAATTTCCATGAGGAAAATAAAGGATCACTAGTAAACTTCTTTCTTCTGAAACATACAGCTGCAAGCAATTTGTTCTATATTTTTGCTGTGTATCTGGAGATTTTGCAGAGGTCAAACAGAATGCAAAGGTAGCCTTCATTGCATCAGTCCACTGTCTCTCTATGAATGTACTCCCTTGCAGCAGAAGTCATCCTAAAGTCAGCACTGCTCTTCCCATGCTCATCAAAATACATGATTACAGGAGCTGGAATAGCAGCAAAATACCAGTCATTAGATAATAAGATTACCAGTGACTGAAAAGGTTGGTATGGAGTGTCTGCCTCCTGGAAGGAAATCATACTTCAAAACAAATTAACTCTTCATTACCTAAGACACACTTCTCTGGGAGACAGGCCACCCTTGTAATACAGCATATACCACTGAATTTTCAGGCACCAGCAAAATACTTGGTCTGTCAAATAATACTAAATAACCTGGAGTGAAATCATGAGTATACCTGAGACAGAGAAGCAAATTACTTTTCCTAATAAGGCACTTAATTACTCTAAAAATTGTTCTTAAACTGTTTTTGTATCTCATGTCTCTCCTGTGCTGAGAAAATGAAAATCAACACAAATAATCTTAAGAGAGCAGATAACACGGAAATTCCTGTTCAGAGGTGTAACAGACATCTCCTGTTTTGTAGGATACATCACGTGGTGATGGTGGGAATATAGGTAGTGCAATATCTGGAGTGCATGTGTGTGGCAAGTGACACTGCTGGTTACTCAGTACTGCAGTGCTGAGGTGTGGTCCAAGATCCTCAGAAGTAATTAATAATATATATGCCTTGTACCAAGCTGAACTTTACTTACCACAAGTTGTAATGTTTTAGTCTGAGGTTTACTAAGGATTCAGAGGAGGGCAACCTGGACTGGAGAGTGGTAGGAATAGAAGTAGTTAACTTTTTTAAGCAGGTAGGCAAGCAACGGTTTATAGTGCTGACGGATGACTAAATGCCATAGCACCACTCTTGATTTATTTGCTTCTCTTATGCAGCCTTGAATTTTAGAGGGAGACAAGAGGCTTAATTTAGCTAAAGGAAGAGCACATTTGGGACTTCTGCAGCTCAGTTGTTTCCTCAGTCTGCAGAAAAAGGCAGAGGAGCTGTGGGGGGCAGCATTGTCAAGTGCACCCACCAGTGCTATCAGTGCAATTTTTATTTCAGCATAATTAAAAGAAGACAATTATGACTCATTCAGTTAAATAAAAGATATGGAAAGGGCAATATAAATACATGGAAATAATAATGGTGTTTTGAGTTTCAGATGAAAGAAGAGAGCTGATCTATTGCCAATCCTTATGATAAGAATCATAAGTTTTGCAATACTTGACATTCCTTCAGTAGCCTCAGTTATAGAAGTAATGCAAAAACAGAGAAGTTCTATTTTGTTTCATCTGTGGCAGCTTTGCAGATTTATTATGGAAACGCACTTGGAAAATATGAGCCCTGCAGAAGGCAAATAAAAGAAACAAGGGAATGTATTCATTTTCCAAGTTTTATTATTTTTACTTCAGCCTCAGAATTTTGAAAGGCCTTGTGAATGTTTGGGTGTGGGCAGACATTCTGTAGATAAAGAAAACAAGACACAGGTAGATGTAACACCACTCCAACCAAAAATGATTTTTGAATATGACAAAGCACGTGAGGTATGCATTAGGCCTGGAGACCCTAGTCATGTATTTGCTATCCACTGTACCAAACACTATATTTTCATGGAAAAAAAACCATTGCCTCAAAGAGTTTACCATCTAACAATATAACAAGAACCTAATAGGTTGATGTAACCAAAATGATGGGAGGAGAAGCACAAAGTAATATTGAGGTAGTCATGGACAGCATAAGCAGCTATGGTCCAGCATGACTGTCAGGCACTTAATTCTTAGGGTGTTGGAATTTTACTGAGTTACATCAGCTTTGTTTTTATCACCGTCCCTCTTTCCTAACTCCTGTCTGATTATTCGATAAAAAACTACAATGCTAGCTGTACTTTAGGAGAAACAAACATGGGTATATGTAAAATATGTTTGGGAATGGTTTTTCATACCTTTAGTTCGCACTTAGTTGAGCCCTTCATCAGAAGCTGATTTGGAGAAGTGAGGACTACGCATGTCCAGTGGTGCCCTCAACATGAACTTATACCTAATAATTAATAGTAACAAAGAACAGCGTGTTACTTGCATAAGGGATTAAGGCTTTCTTTTTCTAAACTAGTCTAAAATCCACAAATTTTCATTTTTTTATGAATAATTTGATAGAGTAAAATTCAATATAGATTTCTGATTATTCTGACCATGATTCAGTTTTCACTTGGTGAAAACTGATTGTTTCATGCCTTTGCTAGTTGGCCTACAATTGCACTCTTGAAACTCCTAATAATGCCTCTGTTATTTGCCCATATCACTTCCCAAATTGCAGAGAGCTTTAGGGCAAACAGCACACTCCAAGGGCAAGAGAGGACAGCACCAGAAAGGAGATATCACCTTGTTTAGATGCCTCAGGATGAACCTGAGTTTCTTTTCCAATATTTAGATTCAGTGGCATGGTTTTAGCCAGCAGCTCCTGTCCGGTCCACAAGGCTGCCTCTCAGCAGGAACAGGCACTGTTCTGCAGTCTGAAGTCTGCAAGGCTGAAGATGAATTTCCTTCTCTCCCGAGAGGATTTTCTGATGAGGAAGCATAGGGTTTTTGCATTCTGCTGAGTTTTTCTTTAAAAAGCAGTAACAACTGAGAAACGTGTTCAAAAAGGATCTGTGTTAAACGGGGAATATAATTTCTGAGGTGGTGTTATTTACAAAGATCCTCAGCTGGAAAAGGTGGACTGGTAATTGCAAAACTGAAGGAGGGAAGAATAAAATCTGTATTAGGATGAAAGGACAGAAATCTCCAGAGTCACTAGTTTTTAGAAATCTCCAGAGTCATCATCTATGTACAGTTCAACGGAGGCTGATAAGTGTAAGCTTTTGCTACTGTTAGAGAATACGTGCCCAGGCAGGTCTGCACTTTACTGTCACTATCCATGATTCTCTAGAATGCCTCCTCTAGAAAGGAGGTTTAGAGTGAAAAAATTGCAGGCAAAACTTAAGGTTTTATTGCTCATGTAATTAATAACTGTTCATGGAAACATAAAAACTCAGAAACATAGGACACAGAATGACTGGTAGTACACTTTAAGAAGTACTTTAAGAAGTGTTTAATTCATTGTACAGACTGTTTGTCTAGTACTTATGAAAGTGGAAATTTTTTTTAAAAAGGAGGAAATGTGCTGTGTTAAATTGGTCCATCCCTGCTGTGCTGATAGATATCTTGTCTGTTGCTATTGATTGTAGTAGTTGTGGCTCTTGAATAGGGCTTGCCAAACTATTTAGTGAAATCAAAAATCCTGAAAAATGCAAGCACTTTGGATCCCATTTCAACTTTATGAAAATGGTCTTATTTCATAAATACCATTTTTGTCATTTACCTTTTAAACTTCAAAATTAATACCAAAACCCAAGTAGAAACAAACTTAGTGACACCCACAGGTCCCAGCACTGTTGCAGATGGATTCTTTGCAGTGCGAGATATTTGGTGTTCTAAAATGCAAAAGTTCATTTAAATTCCAAATATTTTAACAGCTAATGCTATGATTTAAAAGTCCTAGTGTTTAAGTACCAATTCATTCAAAATAAGGTTTGTTAAATTAAATCTGTGACACAATGCCAACTATATTCCATATTATTTCATACTACTGTGTATTCCATGGCATTCCATAGATACTATTGCCTTCTGGATAGCAGGGAAGTCTGCTTTCTTCAGTTGCCTGCTGTATATGACATATAGCTTGTTTACTTGCAATGCAGGTAGGTGGTAGGGATACTGATCATTTGGGAAAGCCACAAGTTTCGGGAAGATGGGAAACCCTATGACCTGGGGTTAAGTCAAGAGTACTGAAAGTGAAGAAGAGACAGTAGAAGACATAACGCCACATCAAAATTTGTTTGCCAACGGTGGTTATTTTGCAGAAGGGCCCAGTACTAAGGATTGCTTTAGAAAGTTCCAAGGGTTTGCTGAAGAGCATCTACCAGTGGGGGACACAAAAGGAAAAAGGAGCAGGAGGAACAGTTCCCTGTGAAGAAGGTACAGAGCAACTGCAGAATAGAAGATGAAAAGATCACGATGCAATTAATCTGAAACAAATGTGCTAGTGTAACCCAATCCTGAAGTACAACTGAAGGAAGAAGAGGTTGCAACTGCCTCTGAATAAATTTCATCCCATACTGCTGTCCTGTATGGTTTGAGTTCAACCAAATCATCTTCCTTTCATAAGATGTGCATAGACAATTATAGACTGTGCCCAGATGGCATCATGGTGAACGCTCACGTGGTTTGCTGGACGTGGCTGAAATCTTCATGCTATATTTTATACGGTTGAATAACTGAATTCAGCATAATTAATTCTGGAAAATATTTCAGGTATTATATAGCACTTGAGAGTATAAATAAGAAGCAGAACACAACAAGTCCCAGCCTCAATGCATTTTTAATTTCCTCATTGACTTATGGAGAGGAACCCCCACTTACTGCCATGGCTGCTGTCCTGTCAGACGGTGTTTCATTACAATCCACACAGGCTGAGGTATACCAGCAATGACACAGAAATCCTCTTGGCAACTTGGGGTGAAAGGCAGGAGTGGTAGTGTTTTATCATATCACCTTTGTCAACTGGAGGCACTTTATTCCCACCAATAATAAAGACACAGAAGGCAACACTAACATTTAGTCAGGCAACATACTACACAGGTACAACAGCCATCCATCTTGGTGTTTGGCATAGAGAAGGCTCATGTAAAAAAGAGACCCACTAAACACAAGCATATTCATGTTTCAATCTTTGTTCAATAATGGTTTTATTTTACCTATTATGAGTCACAGATGGCTCTTCAAAGGACTGTGGCTATTACCTGTAAACCTCTAGAACACATTTCTCGGGGAAAATATTTACTGATGGCTCTTTTATCAGACATGTCACTAGAATAAAATAATTTTCCACCACATGAGTTGGCTAAAATACAGGCATCGTGACAGAAGCCAATAATTCAAGGTAAGATATTGATGGTCACACACGCCGCTTTCTATTTTGAAAAGCAGCATCATTCTGTGAGGTGCATGAACAGCCCATCCATCATTCGTAGCACATTAGGGATCCCTGCTATGTCACAGAATCTCTTTTTGATGTGCTATCACTGTTGTTGGCTACATGGCAAATTACTATATTTAGTGTACTGCCTAACCAAAGCAGCTGTTGCTGGTGTGAAAATTGGGATGTTATTTCCTCCTCAATCCCTGCTAGGTTACAGCTAAATGTTTGGAGAGCACAACTGACAGAACAAAACAACTGCCCAGCAGAACAGCACAGAACATGAACACTGAGTCTTATAAGGGCCCACATGACGTGCTCCACAAGTTAACACACACTTAATTGCCTTTTAATTTCCTACTGAGTTTTCAGGTGTATCCAACAGTGCCACTTGCAGCATCTTATGAAGGCTTCTGGCCATTCTAGAAGAGACAACTATGCTTATGAGCACACCACTTTTATTCTGCTATTGCCTTTACTTGTCTCTTTCCCCTTTTTGCTAACTGTGGCTCCAGCTATCTGCTGCCATGTTTGATTTGTGTTCTGGCATTACCCCACTGAACTGCAATGATCAATTTTTCTCACTTAAAAGAGATAGCTACTTACTTATCTAACATACTTAAATATGCTTATTCTAAAGGGAAGCATCTGTTCTGATTCAGGCACAATGGTTCTGATTTATCAAGAGCTGTTCAACTACCCTTACCTTTATGTTTTTATAAGCACATAGATAAATCCAGTTCCTCTTCTCTCCTCATGCCATACTCTTTCCAGCTGCTCAGCAGGTACAACCTGAGCTTCTGCCACTTTTCTTGGTCTGGCTGTTCTTCCAGTTCACCAAACAAGCAGTACCTCTCTGCCAAGCACTGCAAGGACGTGCTGCTGCAGGAAAAAGCCAGCTCAGCACGGTGGAAAACTGTGGCCATGAGACAACAACAAGGGAAGAGGCCCTAACCTTATTATACATGCTTAACATGGATGCATATAAATAATGAACTGACACGTGTTTAGGTACAGCAGAGCTTCCTCCTTTTCCCTGTCTCAACATGTGTCTTATATTTACCTTTATTAGAACTGACTGATATATTTTACAGTGGCCCGTTTCCATTTCAGAAGAGATGAGAGTTTCATCAAAGACTAGTTTTTGGGTAGGTTATGTAATTCTCTTCCTGAAGGTGCTATGAATAACTTTGTGGAAGATTAAAAACTGAATCAAAGACGTATTTAATTAAAAAATCTCCTATGAAAATTTTCAGTAAATGTCTTGCGTTATTTGAGGGAAAACATTTCTTCATTCAACCCTAATACAAACATCTTGTTTTTTATCTGTTATCCGTCTGTTCTTTTCCGCTGGTGGTAAAGGAAAAAAAAATTTATAGTGACTTTAAAATGTAGATTTCTCTTTATCTGCTGAGTACTTCAGCTCATTAAATTCTTAGAGGGATAAAGTTAGAAACATATTTTCATTTTAATGTTTCTCTTCTTTACCCTTTCTGTAATCGTTTCATTTTGAAAAACTGTGGCAGCCTATGGTATTCAAACTCGAAGTCTCACAGGAAAACCCTACAGTTTCTTCCCTGGATGAACACACGCAGTGCTAGATTATGCAGTTATTAAGTCAAGTACGAAGAACCTGGTCCAGTGAACTTGTGTGTTACAAGCTGGGATATATGGCAAATGGAGTTCTGCTGAAAATTGTACTATTGAGCCCTTTGACCCGCATAAAGTGACAGACTATCCATAAATGTCACTTACTTTCTTAAAACTTTCTAGGACAACAGAAACAAGAAGATAAATCTTAAGTCACTTATTTATTTATTTACTACTTTTGCATTTAAGTAATAGAAATGAGAAGGAGGAGGGTGACATAGTCCCGATGCTCTGCAATGAGAACCCTCCTGTCCAACTGAAGTAATCTAGAAGTCAAAGAAACTTGGCACTTGATTAAATTGGACCCAGAGTAAGAAAGGCGCCGAATCACTGCTTCATCATTACTGACTCCTCAAAGAGTTATATTATAGTACACGTAAGGCATGGCTGGTTGCTTCTGTTAGTCAACAGTCAAGGAACGTACATATTATGGGGCACAGTTTGCAACTTATTAACAAGTTTCCAATCTATTAGTAAGACATAGTGATATGCAAGATCTTTCTTTATCTGGGCAAGAAAAAACCAGATATTTGAGGACTTCACTCTTTTCCTTTTACAGCATAATTAACCTCTGTCTGTTAGCTCACATGACACAGAGCTATATAGAAAGACCACAAAACAGGTATTCAGCCACTGAGGGCATGGCAACTTCAGAGTTACTTCATTTATGCAGTGCTCTTCACACTGAGGCACGGGTTCCCCTGTGTTTGTTTTCTTTCCCACCTATAGTGGCATGAAACAAACACCTGAAAGACCGCACAGTTGGCCAGGGGTGAAGCACAGTATCTGGCAGGCTATGCCTTTTCTCCAGCGGTGCTGTGACCTTGACAGTGCTTTGGGGTGGTGCTCTGGGTTTGTTTTTTCAAAGGGTAATAATACTTCTAAATGAGCTGGGAGTATGAATCGTAACCTTCAGGCAAGTAAAGTGTTCTCTGGGTTTAGAAGAAGACATGCAGTAATTCAAATCAAGGTGGGAGACGAAAAAGCTCAAATATTACTTGTTCAAATATTTGTGTTTCTTCCTCTCCTAGTGTGTCTCCCTCTCTCCAGCCAGTGCTATGACCCAGTGTGGCAGTGCAGGGTGGGGGAAAAGAGGAAAAGGGCAGAAGATACATGAGAGTATTTAATCCGCCACAGATTAGCAATGATTTTTTTTTTCCCCCCAAAGGGAGAAAGAAAACATAAAAAATTATGCCAGATTCTGACACAAGAGATACCAGCTGTTTGGAAGAAGACATGAAAACAATAAAGGAGTAAAACACAAAAAAGTGGTGATGCATCTACCTCCTTTAATTTTATTTTTCAAACACTGTGTTGCTTATTTTAGTAGAGGAACTAATTTTTAACCCTAAATATCCTACACAGGTTTCTTTCCCCTGATTCCTCAGTCTTTCAAATGCACATTTGATTTCATTAGGCACACTTTATTTTCATTAGAACATATACAGAAAGTTACACTGTACAGAGACACTATCTTAATCCTGAGGGCAGTTCTGCCATATTATTTCTTTAGGGCTTTTTTGCCTGACTGTAATGCCATGTTAATATGGCTACCTGGTATGCTATGGCTGCCTTAAGTTCAGAAGCTTGCTTCATTTCTCAAGCGTTTCTCATCTCAGGATGCAACAGTTCTGCTTTTCCTCCCTCTTTTATCCTTCTTGTGAAAAACAGAGATAGCACTTTATTACCTTACTGTTTTTTCGTGGGGATCATATATCAAAGAATATAGATATCCTTCAGCCTATAAACGTATCCAAAGTAGGTAAACTAACAGTGCAGCAAAATTATCATTTATACTACTCCGTTTCATGGATTCAACAACATTCAGTTGCGGATTTGCTGTTGTACAACAGGGAAAGAGAAAAAGAGGGTTGTTTACACTGCCAGTCATCCCCTTGAAAACAACATGCGATGGGCAGAAAAGGGTGTCTATAGCTGTGACTGTGGGAGCACAGCCCTACTCAGGTCATAACATTGCCAACACTCACATTCCCTCAAAATGCAGAGATTTCTCCATTGGGCTTTTTTGCCTATTCTCTTTCTACCTCCCTTACGTCTTCCTAAGTTTTAATTATCCCATGAGTAAAGTCAGATTTGACAATTGAATGAACAAGAAAACTTCTGACCCATGAATTCATTCCTCTTTCCGAAAAGGCAACATTGCTGGGCAACCAGGCTTCTTGTATGCACAGTAGTACCTAAGTAACACTGATATTCTGACTTCTGTTAATGAATTTTGCAGCTTTTGCTCTAAGATTTCTTTGGGAAAGGAAGGAGCTTCCCTGTTCCCGTGAAAGCAATGCATCCCCACATGAAAGTTACTCAAATCTTTATTTTTGTAACAGTACGTGTATGACAAATCCACTTGCATGATAATATTATGATAGATGAAACATGATATGAGATAATAATAGTTTTGAAAATCTTCACATTTATGCAGCATGCCCACAGTACTACTGCTACTGGGTGTGTGGGAAATGTCTATATGTACGCTAGCAAAATTTTCTGGTTTCTGAATCTGCAATACAAAGACTCAAAGCACCTATTCAGAAAGTTTTGCCAAACAGTAAATGGAAGAGCAGTAAAATAAATATAGAACTGTGCCGAAGTTGCGTGATGCACAGCAGTACAGTAACGTATTGGTTACACTGTAATGGCAACAGTCCTGCTCTGAGGTCATGTGATAAAAGAATTTCACTTCCAGAATGTCACAATGTCATTGACAAGACATGTAATAAACGTTCAAGCTGCCCTCCCACATCACTTCTAGTGGGAATTTTAAAAGGTTTATTGGGTTGTCTTTCTTCTATCTCTTTTCTCTTTATCCTACTTGCTCTCTCCTATCCAGAAATTACCATTTTAAAGAAGGGAAAGAAAGAAGTTTTCAAGTAAGAGCTAAAGAAAACCTCCCACTTTTGCAAAGGCTAAAGGTAGAGCTTCAACTG